>NW_020621381.1:6807336-6847292 GCF_003573695.1 Papaver somniferum | reverse complement strand
TTTTAGTATATTATTAGATGTTTTAAATAGTTTCTAGCCGTCCAGGTGACATCTATTAATTCTTTAATCTTAACGAATATGAGATATTGATAATAAGCCTACAACCAAACTAAGCCGTTACCTATACTTTTGTGTATTCTTTTGAACCATCCTCTTAAATTTACCAGTTTTAGTTCATTATTAGATGTTTTAAACAATTTCTAGCTGTCCAGGTAACATCTGTTAATTCTTTAATCTTGAAGAACTATGAGTTATTGATAATTAGCCTACTACGAAACTAAGAAATTACCTATATTTTTGTGTATTCGTTTGAACCATCCTCTTAAATTTACCAGTTTTAGTATATTATTAGGTGTTTTAAACAGTTTCTAGCGGTCCAGGTGACATATGTTAATTCTTTAATCATAACGAACTATGAGTTTTTGATAATAAGCCTACAACCAAACTAAGCCGTTACATTTACTTTTGTGTATTCTTTTGAACCGACCTCTTAAAATTTACCAGTTTTAGCATATTATTAGATGTTTTTAACAGTTTTTAGCGGTCCAGGTGACATCTATTAATTCTTTAATCTTAATGAACTACGAGTTATTGATAATAAGCCTACTACGAAACTAAGCAATTACCTATAGTTTTGTGTATTCGTTTGAACTATCCTCTTAAATTTACCAGTTTTAGTATTTATTAGGTGTTTTAAACAGTTTCTAGCGGTCCAGGTGACATCTGTTAATTCTTTAGTCTTGACGAACTATGAGTTTTTGATAATAAGCATACAAACAAACTAAGTCGTTACCTATACTGTTGCGTATTCTTTTAAATCATCCTCTTAAATTTACCAGTTTTAGTTTATTATTAGATGTTTTAAACAGTGTCTGGCTGTCCAGGTGATATCTATTAATTCTTTAATCTTGAAGAACTATGAGTTATTGATAATAAGCCTACTACGAAACTAAGCAATTAACTATATTTTTGTGTATTCGTTTGAACCATCCTCTTAAATTTACCAGTTTTAGTATATTATTAGGTGTTTTAAACAGTTTCTAGCGGTCCAGGTGTCATTTGTTAATTCTTTAGTCTTAACGAACTATGAGTTTTTGATAATAAGCCTACAAACAAACTAAGCCGTTACCTATACTTTTGTGTATTCTTTTAAACTATCCTCTTAAATTTACCAGTTTTAGTTTATTATTAGATGTTTTAAACAGTGTCTAGCTGTCCAGGTGACATCTGTTAATTCTTTAATCTTGAAAAACTATGAGTTATTGATAATAAGCCTAGTACGAAACTAAGCAGCTGCCTATACTTTTGTGTATTCTTTTGAATCATCCTCTTAAATTTACCAGTTTTAGTATATTATTAGACGTTTTAAACAATATTTAGCGGTCCCGGAGACATCTATTAATTCTTTAATCTTAATGAACTATGAGTTATTGAAAATAAGCCTACTATGAAACTAAGCAATTACCTATATTTTTGTGTATTCGTTTGAACTATCCTAGAACGTATCAAAACATGAGGAAAGAGAAAGTCTGGCGACTTCTCTAGGGTTTTGTTTTTTCAAGTTTTCTTAACGTTTTTTCAATCTGATCATCATGGTTGAGGAAACACAAGTAACTTCTTCTAGGGTTATTTCCCAGCAACAATCTTTTGCGGAGAAAGTAAAAGGAAAACAGACTTTGCAGCCTACGTGTGTTGATATTAATAGCTTGCCAAACCCTACTCTGATTGATGGAGAGCCTTCTCTTATTATTCCAGCTGATTTTTATCAAGAAGGATGTAAACCCTTTGAGCATAGTTTTATTGCACGTCTGAACTTCACGGGATTGAAGTTTGTGGAAGTGAAATCCAGCTTGGTTAATCAATGGCAGATAAACCCTAGCTCAGCAAGGTTTATGACTATGAGTAAAGGATTTTTCGTGGTTATGTTACATGATGCTGAAACAAAAGAGAGGATTAGAAGTACTAAATGGTATGTAAATCAACATGAGCTCAAACTGATGGATTGGTACCCAGGTTTTGATCCTGAACGTCAAAAAACTTCCCATGCAAACGTATGGGTTCACTTTCCAGGTCTTCATGCAGAATTATGGACAGAGAAGAACTTTTTATCTATGGGGAAGGTATTAGGCACTCCCATTGTAGTTGATCAGAGAACTCTTAATCTAGAGTATGGTAACTTTGCCTCAGTTTTGGTGGATGTGGATTTTGCGAAGCACATTCCTAGTAGAATCAAGATTACAGCTGGGGGACGTACTTTCTGGCAATATTTGGAGATTCCACGGGCTCCAAAATTCTATATGAAGTGATGCATTATTGGGCACAATGATGATGAGTGCAGGAGGCAAACTAAGAGTGATGATAACTATTCAAAGGCTGATACTACAGCAAAGGGAGATTCTTCCAAAGGCTGGCAGACTGCTAGGAATAGGAGGCAGCGTAAAGGAAAGAATGCTGAGAACTTTCCTGGTGGTGATAATGCTTCAAAAGATGCGGAGCATGATGCTTCAAAAAATGCGGAACAGGATGGTGTTCTTGCTGTGTTACCAGGTGAAGTAGAGGAGAATGCTATTGGTGTGGAGGAAACCAATCAGCTTGAGAATGAGCTAGCTTCTTCTGAAGCTGTTTTTCATGCAGCGTCTGTAGCTTTAGAGAAAGCAAAGCAGGCGTTAGCTGAGAAAAGAGTATTAGCTAGTAGGTTACCAGTGGGTGAAATTGGAACCTCAGCTAAGTCAGTAGGGAGTGGTGAATTTGCTAGAACTAATCACTCTATCACTGATAAGACTAATGCTAGCTCTTCTTCTACTCCTTTTGAAACTTCAGGAAGGAAGGGATGTGATGCTGTGGTGGAAAATATTGAGAATTCGTCTCGCTACAAAGCTATTAATGAGAATGCTTGTGTGCTTTCTCCTAATAAATTCAATGTTTTGTCTACTGAGTTGGGGTTGGATTCTGTGCAGCAATCCAATGAGAAAAGGGAGGAGAGTTCGGATGAAGAAATCACTCCAGAGAAAGCTTCGTCAGGTGTTAGGGGGTCTAAATGGTCTGACATACCCGTGGAGCAGCCAAAGAAATCTAGGAAACCTGTTAGGATTCGGATTTCTAATGATCAGAAAAGTACTTCTCAACAAAGTACAAATAAGGAGTCCAAGTCTGATTCGGAAACTGAGATCAATGATTTTGGAATTCGAGTTAGAAAGGGATTCTCCCCAGTTATACTTAAACGGAATTCTGATAGGATTCTTGATGCTAGTAATAATTCAAAGAATATAGTTTCCTGATGCGTGTGCTCTATTGGAATATCAATGGGGTGGCAAAGGTGGAGGCTGGGCAGAAGTTACGTGAACTTGTTCATGATCTGAAGCCGGAGATTCTTTGTGTTTCTGAGCCAAAGATTAAGTTCTCTGACAAGGTAATTTGTAAGTTAAATTTAACTGGTTTTATGAGGAAGGTTGTTCTTAATTCTTCTATGCATAATATTGGGAATCTTTGGATCCTGTGGAGTGCTAATATTGAAGAGCCAGAGGTGGTTAATATGACTAGGAAAGCAATTACTGTTAGAACTGAGGGGGTTTTAATCTCTTTTGTTCATGCTAGTTATATTCAAGTTTTTCGAAGATGATTATGGTCTCAACTTTCAGCTGTGGATACTACAACTCCTTGGCTGATAATGGGAGATTTCAACTGTGTTCTTCGTCAAGATGAAAAGAAGGGAGGCCGTGAGGTTCGTGTCTCTTGTATTAATGAGTTTTCTGATTGGATGGAGGATAATGATCTTTTTGAAGCAGATTCTTTGGGGTCTAAGTTTACTTGGACTAATGGTCAATCTGGTGTTGGTAGAATTCTTAGTAAATTGGATCGTGCTATTTTCAATGAGCCTTGGTTAGCTAAGTTTTCGAATTGGCGGTGTAAAGATCTTCCTAGGGAAGTTTCTGATCATTCAACGCTTATTGGGTTTCCTTTCCTTGCTCCGAGGCCTAGGCGTGCTCCTTTTCGTATCCAAAAAATATGGTTTTCTCATCCTGATTTTTTGAGAATGGTGGAAGATTCTTGGAAGTCTCCGGTTTATGGTAATTTGGATTTTATTTTTCCTTATAAATTGAAAATGTTGAAGGAGGCAATCAAATTGTGGAATCAAACGGTCTTTGGAAATGTTAATGCTAGGCTGAAACAAGCTCAACTTAAGTTTGAAGTGGCTTGTAGGAATTCTGATGAGGATCCTTTTAATACTTCTAAATTGAACATTATGAAGGATTCTCTGGTGGCGGTTCAAGATGTTCGTATGCAACATCTTACTATGTTGAAACAAAAGGCTCGTAATAGGTGGATTTTGGAGGGTTCTAGTAACACTTCTTTTTTTCACAGCAATATAAACATTCGAAGGAGCGCAAATACAATCTCGGAGTTGGTTACTGAAGATGGTGTGACTATCTCAGAGCCTATTCAGCTTCGTGACCATGTGGTTTCTTATTATGAGTCGAAGTTCAATGGTGTGGAGCTTCCTATTGAGGATAATCTCTTTGATTATGAGCATGAGTCCATTTCTTTGACTGAAAGGCAGATGTTGGATGCCATTCCTTCTTTGGATGAAATTAAATCAACAGTTTTTGATTTAGGTGCGGATAGTGCTCCGGGTCCGGATGGTTTCTCAGGGTGTTTTTATAGACATTGTTGGGATATAATTCAGCAGGATCTTCATTCGGCTATTGTTTATGCTTGGACTTCTAAGTCCATTCCGAAGGATTCGAATTCTAGCCTAATTATTTTGATTGCTAAGGTTAGAGGTGCGGATAGCTTGAGGAAATATAGACCTATCGGTCTAAGCAATTTCTTCTTCAAGATTTTCACTAAAATTCTGGCTACTAGACTTGGTCGGGTGTTGGATAAGTTAGTGTCAGAGGAGCAGGTGGCTTTTATGAAAGGTAGGAATATTCATGAGAATATTAGTTTGGCTTCTGAGATGGTGAATGAGCTGCACATCAAAAGGAAGGATGGTAATTTGGGCCTGAAGCTTGATATTTCTCAAGCTTTTGATACTGTTAATTGGTCTTTCATTATGGAGGTGTTTAAAAGATATGGTTTTTCTGAGGATTGGTGTTTGTGGATTCAGAAAATTCTGGAGTCAGCGCGCATATCTATTCTTCTCAATGGTAGCCCGGAAGGTTTTTTCAAAATTAATAGAGGGTTGCGTCAGGGGGATCCTCTTTCGCCTCTTATTTTTGTTTTGATTGAGGATGTTCTTAGTAGAAACATCACAAAACTATTTACAAACAAGGATATGTCTCACCTGGTTAGGCGTAATGGTATTGCTCCAACTCATTTATTCTTTGCTGATGACATTATGATTTTTTGCAAGGGAAATATGTAGAGCTTGAGAAGTTTGGTGAAGTTGCTAGATTCTTATCAGCAAGCTTCAGGTCAACGTGTTTGTAGAGAGAATAGCAAAATTTACTTTGGTGGTGGCTCTTTGAGTAGACGTCATACCATTGCTGCTTTTCTAGGGATGGAAGTTACGCATTTTCCTGATCGTTATTTGGGGGTGAAAGTTATGCCTGGTGCGGTGAGATATCATCATATTAGCAATGTGGTGGATAATCTTAAAGAGCAACTTTCGGTTCTGAAAGGTAAGATGCTTTCTTTTCAAGACAGAGTTGTTCTAGTTAAAAATGTTTTTTCGAGTTATTCCATTCATAATATGTCTGTGTATAAGTGGCCGGTGAAATTCATTCAGCAAAGTGAGCCTGTGATCCGTAATTTTCTTTGGTCGGGTGATTCAAATCTTTCAAGAGCTTTTGTGGTTGGTTTTGATAAACTGTGCAGTCCTGTGGAGGAGGGTGGTCTTGGAATCACTAGTTTAAAAACTATGAACAAGGCTTTGCTTATGAAGCTTTGGTGGTCTATTAAATCTTCTTCTAAGAAGTGGGCTCGGTTTTTGGAGTCTAAATTCACTTGCAGGGATGGGCGTCTCAAGATGGCTGGTGTAAAATATTCTATTCTTCCTGGAATTCGTTGGGTTCATAAGGAAGTTGTGAATAATACAAAATGCATCATTGGAGATGGTAGGAATACGTCTCTTTTCTATGATGTGTGGTATGGAAGTGAGACTTTGGCAAGTGTTCTTAATCGTTCAGACTTGGACAGATCAGGTCGGGTTTGTGATATTATTTCACATGGTAATTGGCTGTTGCAAGGATCTCACTTGCAAGATCTTGTAAGTGCTGGTGTGGTTATGGAGAATTTGCCAACGCTTTGTAGTGGGAGGGACAAAAGGATTTGGATGCCTGATATGAAGGGTGTGTTTTCAGTTAAGTCAGCTAGAGAATTGATTAGAAAGAAGTTCCCTACTATGAAAGAAGCTTCGCTATTGTGGAGGAAAGTTGTGCATCCTTCTTTGGCGGCTCAGAATTGGAAGTTTGTTCGGGGAGCGTGTGCAACTCTTGATAAAGTTCGCAGCATGTTTAAGATTCAATTGGCTTCTAGGTGCAGCATTTGTCAAATTGAAGAGGAGACACTTCAGCACGTCCTCTGGAGCTGTAGTTTTGCGCAAAAAGCTTGGAACTGGATAGCAGGTATTTTCAATATAAAACCTTATTATGATTTGATCACGTCTTACAATGGAGCTAGGCTTCAAAGTGGCATTGTTAGAGATTTGTGGCTGGTAGCAAATTTGGTTGTGCGATCTGAACTTTGGTTCACTAGAAATAAGAAGGTATATGAGAAGAAAGTTCCTTGCTGGTCCTTTTTCCAAAAACGAGTGTTCAATTTGATGCATGAATACTCAGTTAGAATGAAGAGTTTTATGTTCAATACGGTAGCAGATTTGAGAATATTGGATTTCTTTCGTGTTAAGCATAGGAAAGTGAAGATTTCAGATCCAAAGGAGTGTTATTGGACGCCTCCTAATAACAACGAATTGTTGTTGTGTACTGATGGTGCCTCAAGAGGAAACCCGGGAGTGGCAGGGGATGGTGTTGTGGCTAGAAATACGAGTTCGGAAGTGGTAGGGGCTATGTGTATTGGCTTAGGAATTGCGACTAACTATATGGTTGAGTTATATGGTATTATTGTTGGTCTTGAATGGGTAATTCAATGGGGTTATGATCGTTTGTTGATTAGATCAGACTCTTCTTCGGTGCTGAAGGCTTTGGAGGAGGATAATGTTCCATGGTTTGCTACACCAAGATGGCTGAATGCTAAGGGTTTATATGGTGCTATTCGGTTTGAACACATTTTTCGTGAAGCAATTTTTGCTGCGGATGGAATGGCTAAGCGTGGTTGTTTGTTAGAAGAAGGAGTAGGTATTCACTTTGAGGGAAGACCAGATTTCTTAAGTTCAATTGAGTTTCCAAATGTAATTTATTATCGTTTTAAATAGCTTGTGTGAGTTTTTGGGGTTTCTCTGACCTCTTTTCTCCTAAACTATCTTGTAAATATCGTTTCTTGCAATATAATTTTTTAACTTAAAAAAAAAAAAGTTTGAACTATCCTCTTAAATTTATTAGTTTTAGTATATTATTAGGTGTTTTAAACAGTTTCTAGCGGTCCATGTGGCCTCTGTTAATTCTTTAATCATAACGAACTATGAGTTTTTGGTAATAAGCCTACAACCAAAATAAGCCGTTACCTATACTTTTGTGTATTCTTTTGAACCATCCTCTTAAATTTACCAGTTTTAGCATATTATTAGATGTTTTAAACAGTTTCTAGCGGTCCAGGTGATATATATTAATTCTTTAATCTTAATGAACTATGAGTTATTGATAATAAGCCTAGACGAAACTAAGCAGATGCCTATACTTTTGTGTATTCTTTTGAACCGTCCTTTTAAATTTACCAGTTTTATTATATTATTAGATGTTTTAAACAGTTTCTAGCAGTCCAGGTGACATCTATTAATCCTTTAATCTTAAAGAACCATGAGTTATCGATAATTCCCCTTCCTTTGAAATTAAGCAACTACCTATACTTTTGTGTATTCTTTTGAACCAACCTCTTAAATTTACCAGTTTTTGTATATTATTAGATGTTTTAAACTAGAGGTAAGATTCGAACTCGAGATCTGGTTGTTTTTATAGGCATTGTTGGGACGTGGTGCAATATGACCTTGTCAGAGCTATCACGTACTGTTGGCAACGGCAAATCATTCCTCATGGTGCTAATTCTAGTCTTATTATTCTTCTTGCCAAGGTTAGAGGAGCCAACACTCTTCGAAACTTTCGGCCTATTGGTCTTAGTAATTTTTTCTTTAAAATTTTTACTAAGATATTAGCTACAAGACTAGGGAGTGTTCTTGATAATTTGGTTTCAGAAGAACAAGTTGCTTTCATGAAGGGGAGGAACATTCATGAAAACATTACTGTGGCGTCGGAGATGATCAATGATCTGAAAACCAAACGTAAGGATGGCAATTTGGGGTTGAAACTGGATATTACTCAAGCTTTTGACACGGTTAGTTGGTCATTTGTTTTAGAGGTTTTTCGAAGGTATGGTTTCTCTCAAAATTGGTGTTCTTGGATTTTGGCTATTCTTAACTCAGCAAGGATTTCTATTCTTCTTAATGGAAGTCCAGAGGGATTCTTCAAAATCAATAGAGGTCTTCGGCAAGGTGATCCTTTATCTCCTCTTATTTTTGTTCTGGTTGAAGATGTTCTTAGTAGAAATCTTACAAAGTTGTTTTCTGAGAAGATGATGATGCCTATGCTTTCCAAAAGAGGTATTTCTCCCACACATCTTTTCTTTGCTGATGACATTATGATTTTTTGTAAAGGCAATATGAAGAGTCTGCATAATCTTCTTGCTTTGCTTGGTAAATACCAAAGTGCCTCGGGCCAAACTGTCTGTCGTCAAAAGAGTAAGATTTATTATGGTGGTGGTTCTTTGAGTCGCTGTGGGACTATCACTAATTTACTGGGTATGGAAGTTACTACTTTTCCGGACAGGTATTTGGGAGTTCAAATTATGCCTGGAGCAGTTAAGTATCGTCACATTTGTAATGTGATAGAGAAAATTAAGAACCAACTTTCAGTTTGGAAAGGTAAGTTACTTTCTTTTCAAGATAGAGTTGTTCTTATCAATTCAGTGATAGCGAGTTATGCTATTCACAACATGGCGGTGTACAAATGGCCTAGGAAATTTGTTCAACAGGCTGAAAGAGTTATTCGTAATTTTCTTTGGTCGGGTGATGCTGATGTTGCAAGGAAATTTGTTGTTGGATATCCAAAGGTTTGCTGTCCGTTGAAGGAAGGGGGTCTTGGTATAACCAGCATGGTTGTTACTAATAAGGCTCTTCTTATGAAGCTATGGTGGAGTATTCGTTCTTCTAACAAGAAATGGGCTCGTTTCTTATGGGCGAAATTTACTACTAAGCAGGGTAGTATAAAGCTTTATGGGGTAAATTCTTCTATTTTGTCGGGCATGAAACTGATTCATTCTATTGTTGACAAGAATACCAAGGTTCTAATTGGGGACGGGAGGTCTACATCTCTTTATTTTGATGTTTGGTATGGTAATGAGTGTATTGCTGATATGCTTAATGAAACTGACTTGGACAGAAATGTCAAGGTCAGTGATATTATTGTTAATAATGCTTGGATGATGCAGGGAGATCATATTCAGAATTTGGTCCGTGCGGGTGTGGATCTTACAAATTTGCCTTTGATACAAGGAGGGAATGATTGTAGAGTTGGGATGCCGGAGATGAATGGCCACTTTTCAGTCTCTTCAGCAAAGAATATCATTAGAAAGGCGTATCCAAAATCAGCAATTTATGGTCTTTTGTGGAGGAAAGAAGTTCATCCCAAATTGGCTGCTCAGAATTGGAAGATATGTCGTGAGGTTTGTGCAACTCAAGACAAGATCAGGAGTAGATTCAAAGTTGAAATGACCAACAAATGTTACTTGTGCAACATGGAGGAAGAATCTTTGGAGCATATTATTTGGAGTTGTACGTTTGCAACTCAAATTTGGCAGTGGTGTTCAGGTTTGTTTAATCTAACACCTTATTATGATATTGTGAATTCATATAAATCAGCAAAGGGTAGAAGTAGAATTGTCAAAGATTTATGGCTTTTAGCTATTTTGGTGATTCGCTCGGAATTATGGCAAACAAGAAATATGGCATGTTTTCAGAATTCTTCTGTTAGCATTCATTTTTTTAAGAAGAGAGTGTTCTATTTGATTAGTGAATACGCTGGTCGTTTGAAGGGTTTCATGCATAATACTACAACGGACTTGGATCTTTTGAACTTTTTCCGTGTGATGCATAGGAAGGTTAAGCAGGTTCAGCCAATTGAGTGCTTTTGGAGTCCGCCAAATAGGGATGAAATTTTATTATGTTGTGATGGAGCAGCCAAAGGAAATCCGGGTATAGCTGGAGCTGGTGTTGTTGTTCGTGATGCTGATTGTAATTTTTTGGGTGCTATGAGTATTGGTTTGGGTTCTACTACTAATTTCTTAGCTGAACTTTATGGTATTATTGTTGGTTTGGAGTGGGCTATGAAGTGGAATGTTAAAAAAGTGGTTGTACGTTCTGATTCAATGGGCACAATTAAGACATTGACGGGTACAAATCTTCCTTGGTTTGTCAAGCACAGATGGAGAAGAATACAAAACAATTATGACTCTATTCGTTTTGTTCATACTTATCGTGAGGCTAATTTTGCAGCAGACAAGATGGCTAAAAGGGGATGTTTTCTTCGTAATGGTGAAGGTTTAAATTATGATGAAAGGCCTGATTTCCTTTTGTCTTTAGAATTTCCTAATGTTGTTTATTTCAGATTCAAGTAGTTTGTAAGTTTTTGGGGTCTTATGATCTCTTTTCTTATGAACACTTTGTACATATTGGTTATTCATTAATACAACATGGATTTAGCAAAAAAAAAACAATTAATATGTTATAAGGCATTACGTCTAGTAAAAATTGCATTTCTATGTACATTGATTCAAGAAAATATGAAGGAAGTCAAATTTCACAATAGAAGAAGGATGGAAGACCAAGAAGAACTAATCCAAATCCTAATAAATTTCATCTATCTTGAATCAAATAGAAAAAAAAAGCTAACACAAAAAGAAAGAGTTCATAAAAATGTTGAATCTTATATACGTTAACTCAAAAAAGTCTACACTCTTCGTTATAAGTCGGAAATTGATTTCTGAGACTAAATTGTAAACTAGATAAACTCATCTTTAACAGAAAAAGTTTGAAAAATGTATTGTAATTATGTTCTAAGGCAATACGTCTAGAAAAAATTGCATATCTATGTACGTTGATTCAAGAAAATATGAAGGAAGTCAAATTTCACAATAGTAGAAGGATGAAAAACCAAGCAGAACTAATCAAAATCCTAACAAATTTCATCTATCTTGAATCAAATAGAAAGAGAAAGCCAACACAAAAAGAAGGAGTTCATAAAAATGTTGAATTTTATATACGATAACTCAAAAAAGTCGACACACTTTGTTATAAGTCGTAAATTGATTTCTCAGACTAAATTGTAAACTAGATAAACTCATCTTTAACATAAAAAGTTTGAAAAATGTATTGTAATCACAAATAATATGTTCTAAGGCATTACGTCTAGTAAAATTGCATTTCTATGTACGTTGATTCAAGAAAATATGAAGGAAGGCAAATTTCACAATAGAAGAAGGATGAAAGACCAATAAGAACTAATCCAAATCCTAACAAATTTCATCCATCTTGAATCAAATAGAAAGACAAAGCCAACACAAAAAGAAAGAGTTCATAAAAATGTTGAATCTTATATACGTTAACTCAAAAAGTCTACACTCTTCGTTATAAGTCGGAAATTGATTTCTGAGACTAAATTGTAAACTAGATAAACTCATCTTTAACAGAAAAAGTTTGAAAAATGTATTGTAATCACAATTAATATGTTCAAGGCAATACGTCTAGTAAAAATTGCATTTCTATGTACGTTGATTCAAGAAAATATGAAGGAAGTCAAATTTTACAATAGAAGAAGGTTGAATGACCAAGCAGAACTAATCCAAATCCTAACAAATTTCATCTATCTTGAATCAAATTGAAAGACAAAGCCAATACAAAAATAAAGAGTTCATAAATTTGTTGAATTTTATATACGTTAACTCAAAAAAGTCTACACTCTTCGTTATAAGTCGGAAATTGATTTCTGAGACTAAATTGTAAACTAGATAAACTCATCTTTAACAGAAAAAGTTTGAAAAATGTATTGTAATCACAATTAATATGTTCTAAGGCAATACGTCTAGTAAAAATTGCATTTCTATGTACGTTGATTCAAGAAAATATGAAGGAAGTCAAATTTCACAATAGAAGAAGGATGAAAGACCATGCAGAACTAATCCAAATCCTAACAAATTTCATCTATCTTGAATCAAATAGAAAGACAAAGCCAACACAAAAAGAAAGACAAATCTAAAAATTTTATATACGTTAACACAAAAAAGTCTACACATTTCGTTATAAGTCGGAAATTGATTTCTGAGACTAAATTGTAAACTAGATAGACTCATCTTTAACAGAAAAAGTTTGAAAAATGTATTTTAATTACAATTAATACGTTCTAAGGCAATACGTCTAGTAAAAATTGCATTTCTATGTACGTTGATTCAAGAAAATATGAAGGAAGTCGAATTTCACAATAGAAGAAGGATGAAAGACCATGCAAGGATTTTGGCTATGGTTTCTCTCAAAATTGGTGTTCTTGGATTTTGGCTATTCTTAACTCAGCAAGGATTTCTATTCTTCTTAATGGAAGTCCAGAGGGATTCTTCAAAATCAATAGAGGTCTTCGGCAAGGTGATCCTTTATCTCCTCTTATTTTTGTTCTGGTTGAAGATGTTCTTAGTAGAAATCTTACAAAGTTGTTTGCTGAGAAGATGATGACGCCTATGCTTTCCAAAAGAGGTATTTCTCCCACACATCTTTTCTTTGCTGATGACATTATGATTTTTTGTAAAGGCAATATAAAGAGTCTGCATAATCTTCTTGCTTTGCTTGGTAAATACCAAAGTGCCTCGGGCCAAACTGTCTGTCGTCAAAAGAGTAAGATTTATTATGGTGGTGGTTCTTTGAGTCGTTGTGGGACTATCACTAATTTACTGGGTATGGAAGTTACTACTTTTCCGGACAGGTATTTGGGAGTTCAAATTATGCCTGGAGCAGTTAAGTATCGTCACATTTGTAATGTGATAGAGAAAATTAAGAACCAACTTTCAGTTTGGAAAGGTAAGTTACTTTCTTTTCAAGATAGAGTTGTTCTTATCAATTCAGTGATAGCGAGTTATGCTATTCATAACATGGCGGTGTACAAATGGCCTAGGAAATTTGTTCAACAGGCTGAAAGAGTTATTCGTAATTTTCTTTGGTCGGGTGATGCTGATGTTGCAAGGAAATTTGTTGTTGGATATCCAAAGGTTTGCTGTCCGTTGAAGGAAGGGGGTCTTGGTATAACCAGCATGGTTGTTACTAATAAGGCTCTTCTTATGAAGCTATGGTGGAGTATTCGTTCTTCTAACAAGAAATGGGCTCGTTTCTTATGGGCGAAATTTACTACTAAGCAGGGTAGTATAAAGCTTTATGGGGTAAATTCTTCTATTTTGCCGGGCATGAAACTGATTCATTCTATTGTTGACAAGAATACCAAGGTTCTAATTGGGGACGGGAGGTCTACATCTCTTTATTTTGATGTTTGGTATGGTAATGAGTGTATTGCTGATATGCTTAATGAAACTGACTTGGACAGAAATGTCAAGGTCAGTGATATTATTGTTAATAATGCTTGGATGCTGCAGGGAGATCATATTCAGAATTTGGTCCGTGCGGGTGTGGATCTTACAAATTTGCCTTTGATACAAGGAGGGAATGATTGTAGAGTTTGGATGCCGGAGATGAATGGCCACTTTTCAGTCTCTTCAGCAAAGAATATCATTAGAAAGGCGTATCCAAAATCAGCAATTTATGGTCTTTTGTGGAGGAAAGAAGTTCATCCCAAATTGGCTGCTCAGAATTGGAAGATATGTCGTGAGGTTTGTGCAACTCAAGACAAGATCAGGAGTAGATTCAAAGTTGAAATGGCCAACAAATGTTACTTGTGCAACATGGAGGAAGAATCTTTGGAGCATATTATTTGGAGTTGTACGTTTGCAACTCAAATTTGGCAGTGGTGTTCAGGTTTGTTTAATCTAACACCTTATTATGATATTGTGAATTCATATAAATCAGCAAAGGGTAGAAGTAGAATTGTCAAAGATTTATGGCTTTTAGCTATTTTGGTGATTCGCTCGGAATTATGGCAAACAAGAAATATGGCATGTTTTCAGAATTCTTCTGTTAGCATTCATTTTTTTAAGAAGAGAGTGTTCTATTTGATTAATGAATACGCTGGTCGTTTGAAGGGTTTCATGCATAATACTACAACGGACTTGGATCTTTTGAACTTTTTCCGTGTGATGCATAGGAAGGTTAAGCAGGTTCAGCCAATTGAGTGCTTTTGGAGTCCGCCAAATAGGGATGAAATTTTATTATGTTGTGATGGAGCAGCCAAAGGAAATCCGGGTATAGCTGGAGCTGGTGTTGTTGTTCGTGATGCTGATTGTAATTTTTTGGGTGCTATGAGTATTGGTTTGGGTTCTACTACTAATTTCTTAGCTGAACTTTATGGTATTATTGTTGGTTTGGAGTGGGCTATGAAGTGGAATGTTAAAAAAGTGGTTGTACGTTCTGATTCAATGGGCACAATTAAGACATTGACGGGTACAAATCTTCCTTGGTTTGTCAAGCACAGATGGAGAAGAATACAAAACAATTATGACTCTATTCGTTTTGTTCATACTTATCGTGAGGCTAATTTTGCAGCAGACAAGATGGCTAAAAGGGGATGTTATCTTCGTAATGGTGAAGGTTTAAATTATGATGAAAGGCCTGATTTCCTTTTGTCTTTAGAATTTCCTAATGTTGTTTATTTCAGATTCAAGTAGTTTGTAAGTTTTTGGGGTCTTATGATCTCTTTTCTTATGAACACTTTGTACATATTGGTTATTCATTAATACAACTTGGATTTAGCAAAAAAAAATAGATGTTTTAAACAGTTTCTAACGGTCCAGGTGACATCTATTAATTCTTTAATCTTAACGAACTATGAGTTTTTGATAATAAGCCTACAACCAAACTAAGCCGTTACCTATACTTTTGTGTATTCTTTTGAACCATCCACTTAAATTTACCATTTTTAGCATATTATTAGATGTTTTAAACAGTTTCTAGCGGTCCAGGTGACATGTATTAATTCTTTAATCTTAATGAACTATGAGTTATTGATATCAAGCCTACTACGAAACTAAGCCGTTACCTACACTTTTATGTATTCTTTGAACCATCCTCTTAAATTGACTATTTTTAATATATTAATAGATGTTTTAAACAGTTTCTAGCGGTCCAGGTGACATATATTAATTCTTTAATCTTAATGAACTATGAGTTATTGATAATAAGCCTAGTATGAAACTAAGCAGCTACCTATACTTTTGTGTATTATTTTGAGCCAACATCTTAAATTTACCAGTTTTAGTTCATTATTAGATGTTTTAAACAGTTTCTAGAGGTCCAGGTGACATCTATTAATTCTCTGATCTTAATGAAGTATGAGTAATTGATAATAAGCCTACTATGAAACTAAGCCGTTACCTATACTTTTGTGTATTCTTTTGAACCATCCACTTAAATTTACCATTTTAAGCATATTATTAGATGTTTTAAACAGTTTCTAGCGGTCCAGGTGACATGTATTAATTCTTTAATCTTAATGAACTATGAGTTATTGATATCAAGCCTACTACGAAACTAAGCCGTTACCTACACTTTTATGTATTCTTTGAACCATCCTCTTAAATTGACTAGTTTTAATATATTAATAGATGTTTTAAACAGTTTCTAGCGGTCCAGGTGACATATATTAATTCTTTAATCTTAATGAACTATGAGTTATTGATAATAAGCCTAGTATGAAACTAAGCAGCTACCTATACTTTTGTGTATTATTTTGAGCCAACATCTTAAATTTACCAGTTTTAGTTAATTATTAGATGTTTTAAACAGTTTCTAGAGGTCCAGGTGACATCTAGTAATTCTCTGATCTTAATGAAGTATGAGTAATTGATAATAAGCCTACTATGAAACTAAGCCGTTACCTATACTTTTGTATATTCTTTTGAACCATCCTCTTAAATTTACCAGTTTTGTTTATTATTAGATGTTTTAAACAGTTTCTAGGTGTCCAGGTGACATCTATTAATTCTTTAATCTTGATGAACTATGAGTTATTGATAATAAGCCTACTACGAAACTAAGCAATTACCTATATTTTGGTGTATTCATTTGAACCATCCTCTTAAATTTACCAGTTTTAGTATATTATTAGATGTTTTAAATAGTTTCTAGCAGTCCGGGTGACATCTATTAATTCTTTAATCTTAACGAACTATGAGTTATTGATAATAAGTCTACAACCAAACTAAGCCGTTACCTATACTTTGGTGTATTCTTTTGATCCATTCTCTTAAATTTACTAGTTTTAGTTTATTATTAGATGTTTTAAATAGTTTCTGCTGTCCAGGTGACATCTGTTAATTCTTTAATCTTGAAGAATTATGAGTTATTGATAATAAGCCTTCTACGAAACTAAGAAATTACCTATATTTTTATGTATTCATTTGAACCATCCTCTTAAATTTACCAGTTTTAGTATATTATTAGGTGTTTTAAACAATTTCTAGCGGTCCAGGTGACATCTGTTAATTCTTTAATCATAACGAACTATTAGTTTTTGATAATAAGCCTACAACCAAACTAAGCCGTTACATATACTTTTGTGTATTCTTTTGAACCATCCTCTTAAAATTTACCAGTTTTAGCATATTATTAGATGTTTTAAACAGTTTCTAGCGGTCCAGGTGACATATATTAATTCTTTAATCTTAATTAACTATGAGTTATTGATAATAAGCCTAGTACGAAACTAAGCAGCTTCCTATACTTTTGTGTATTCTTTTAAACCATCCTCTTAAATTTAAAAGTTTTAGTATATTATTAGATTTTTTAAACAGTTTCTAGCAGTCCAGGTGACACCTGTTAATTCTTTAATCTTAACGAACTATGAGTTATTGTTAATAAGCCTACAACCAAACTAAGCCGTTACCTATACTTTTGTGTATTCTTTTGAACCATCCTCTTAAATTTACCCGTTTTAGTTCATTATTAGATGTTTTAAACAGTTTCTAGCTGTCCAGGTAACATCTGTTAATTCTTTAATCTTGAAGAACTATGAGTTATTGATAATAAGCCTACTATGAAACTAAGAAATTACCTATATTTTTGTGTATTTTTTTGAACCATCCTCTTAAATTTACCAGTTTTAGTATATTATTAGGTGTTTTAAACAGTTTCTAGCGGTCCAAGTGACATCTGTTAATTCTTTAATCATAACAAACTATGAGTTTTTGATAATAAGCCTACAACCAAACTAAGCCATTACATTTACTTTTGTGTATTCTTTTGAACCACCCTCTTAAAATTTACCAGTTTTAGCATGTTATTAGATGTTTTAAACAGTTTCTAGAGGTCCAGGTGACATATATTAATTCTTTAATCTTAATGAACTATGAGTTATTGATAATAAGTCTAGTACGAAACTAATATACTTTTGTGTATACTTTTGAACCATCCACTTAAATTTACCATTTTTAGCATATTATTAGATGTTTTAAACTGTTTCTAGCTGTCCAGGTGACATGTTTATTTCTTTAATCTTAATGAACTATGAGTTATTGATATCAAGCCTACTACGAAACTAAGCCGTTACCTACACTTTTATGTATTCTTTGAACCATCCTCTTAAATTGACTAGTTTTAATATATTAATAGATGTTTTAAACAGTTTCTAGCGGTCCAGATGACATATATTAATTCTTTAATCTTAATGAAGTATGAGTAATTGATAATAAGCCTACTATGAAACTAAGCCGTTACCTATACTTTTGTATATTCTTTTGAACCATCCTCTTAAATTTACCAATTTTGTTTATTATTAGATGTTTTAAACAGTTTCTAGGTGTCCAGGTGACATCTATTAATTCTTTAATCTTGATGAACTATGGGTTATTGATAATAAGCCTCCTACGAAACTAAGCAATTACCTATATTTTGGTTTATTCGTTTGAACCATCCTCTTAAATTTACCAGTTTTAGTATATTATTAGATGTTTTAAATAGTTTCTAGCAGTCCGGGTGACATCTATTAATTCTTTAATCTTAACGAACTATGAGTTATTGATAATAAGTCTACAACCAAACTAAGCCGTTACCTATACTTTGGTGTATTCTTTTGATCCATCCTCTTAAATTTACTAGTTTTAGTTTATTATTAGATGTTTTAAATAGTTTCTGCTGTCCAGGTGACATCTGTTAATTCTTTAATCTTGAAGAATTATGAGTTATTGATAATAAGCCTTCTACGAAACTAAGAAATTACCTATATTTTTATGTATTCATTTGAACCATCCTCTTAAATTTACCAGTTTTAGTATATTATTAGGTGTTTTAAACAATTTCTAGCGATCCAGGTGACATCTGTTAATTCTTTAATCATAACGAACTATTAGTTTTTGATAATAAGCCTACAACCAAACTAAGCCGTTACATATACTTTTGTGTATTCTTTTGAACCATCCTCTTAAAATTTACCAGTTTTAGCATATTATTAGATGTTTTAAACAGTTTCTAGCGGTCCAGGTGACATATATTAATTCTTTAATCTTAATTAACTATGAGTTATTGATAATAAGCCTAGTACGAAACTAAGCAGCTGCCTATACTTTTGTGTATTCTTTTAAACCATCCTCTTAAATTTAAAAGTTTTAGTATATTATTAGATTTTTTAAACAGTTTCAAGCGGTCCAAGTGACATCTATTAATTCTTTAATCTTGAAGAACTATGAGTTATTGATAATAAGCCTACTACGAAACTAAGTAATTACCTATATTTTTGTGTATTCGTTTGAACCATCCTCTTAAATTTACCATTTTTAGTATATTATTAGATGTTTTAAACAGTTTCTAGCAGTCCAGGTGACACCTGTTAATTCTTTAATCTTAACGAACTATGAGTTATTGTTAATAAGCCTACAACCAAACTAAGCCGTTACCTATACTTTTGTGAATTCTTTTGAACCATCCTCTTAAATTTACCCGTTTTAGTTCATTATTAGATGTTTTAAACAGTTTCTAGCTGTCCAGGTAACATCTGTTAATTCTTTAATCTTGAAGAACTATGAGTTATTGATAATAAGCCTACTACGAAACTAAGAAATTACCTATATTTTTGTGTATTTGTTTGAACCATCCTCTTAAATTTACCAGTTTTAGTATATTATTAGGTGTTTTAAACAGTTTCTAGAGGTCCAGGTGACATCTGTTAATTCTTTAATCATAACAAACTATGAGTTTTTGATAATAAGCCTGCAACCAAACTAAGCCGTTACATTTACTTTTGTGTATTCTTTTGAACCACCCTCTTAAAATTTACCAGTTTTAGCATGTTATTAGATGTTTTAAACAGTTTCTAGAGGTCCAGGTGACATATATTAATTCTTTAATCTTAATGAACTATGAGTTATTGATAATAAGCCTAGTACGAAACTAAGCAGCTGCCTATACTTTTGTGTATACTTTTGAACCATCCTCTTAAATTACCAGTTTTAGTATATTATTAGATGTATTAAACAGTTTCCAGCGGTCCAGGTGACATCTATTAATTCTTTAATCTTAATGAACTATGAGTTATTGATATCAAGCCTACTACGAAACTAAGCCGTTACCTACACTTATATGTATTCTTTGAACCATCCTCTTAAATTGACTAGTTTTAATATATTACTAGATGTTAAAAACAGTTTCTAGCGGTACAGGTGACATCTGTTAATTCTTTAATCTTGAAGAACTATGAATTATTGATAAAAAGCCTACTACGAAACTAAGCAATTACCTATATTTTTGTGTATTCCTTTGAACCATCCTCTTAAATATACCCGTTTTAGTATATTATTAGGTGTTTTAAACAATTTCTAGCGGTCCAGGTGACATCTCTTAATCATAACGAACTATGAGTTTTTGATAATAAGCCTACAACCAAACTAAGCCGTTACCTATACTTTTGTGTATTCTTTTGAACCATCCTCTTAAATTTACCAGTTTTAGCATATTATTAGATGTTTTAAACAGTTTCTATCGGTCCAGGTGACATATATTAATTCTTTAATCTTAATTAACTATGAGTTATTGATAATAAGCCTAGTACGAAACTAAGCAGCTGCCTATAATTTTGTGTATACTTTTGAACCATCCTCTTAAATTACCAGTATTAGTATATTATTAGATGTTTTAAACAGTTTCTACCGGTCCAGGTGACATGTATTAATTCTTTAATCTTAATGAACTATCAGTTATTGATATCAAGCCTACTACGAAACTAAGCCGTTACCAACACTTTTATGTATTCTTTGAACCATCCTCTTAAATTGACTAGTTTTAATATATTACTAAATGTTTTAAACAGTTTCTAGCGGTCCAGGTGACATATATTAATTCTTTAATCTTAATGAACTATGAGTTATTGATAATAAGCCTAGTATGAAACTAAGCAGCTACCTATACTTTTGTGTATTATTTTGAGCCAGCATCTTAAATTTACCAGTTTTAGTTTATTATTAGATGTTTTCAACAGTTTCTATCGGTCCAGGTGACATCTCTTAATCATAACGAACTATGAGTTTTTGATAATAAGCCTACAACCAAACTAAGCCGTTACCTATACTTTTGTGTATTCTTTTGAACCATCCTCTTAAATTTACCAGTTTTAGCATATTATTAGATGTTTTAAACAGTTTCTATCGGTCCAGGTGACATAGATTAATTCTTTAATCTTAATTAACTATGAGTTATTGATAATAAGCCTAGTACGAAACTAAGCAGCTGCCTATACTTTTGTGTATACTTTTGAACCATCCTCTTAAATTACCAGTTTTAGTATATTATTAGATGTTTTAAACAGTTTCTACCGGTCCAAGTGACATGTATTAATTCTTTAATCTTAATGAACTATGAGTTATTGATATCAAGCCTACTACGAAACTAAGCCGTTACCTACACTTATATGTATTCTTTGAACCATCCTCTTAAATTGACTAGTTTTAATATATTACTAGATGTTTTAAACAGTTTCTAGCGGTACAGGTGACATCTGTTAATTCTTTAATCTTGAAGAACTATGAATTATTGATAAAAAGCCTACTACGAAACTAAGCAATTACCTATATTTTTGTGTATTCCTTTGAACCATCCTCTTAAATATACCAGTTTTAGTATATTATTAGGTGTTTTAAACAATTTCTAGCGGTCCAGATGACATCTCTTAATCATAACGAACTATTAATTCTTTAATCTTAATTAACTATGAGTTATTGATAATAAGCCTAGTACGAAACTAAGCAGCTGCCTATACTTTTGTGTATACTTTTGAACCATCCTCTTAAATTACCAGTTTTAGTATATTATTAGATGTTTTAAACAGTTTCTACCGGTCCAGGTGACATGTATTAATTCTTTAATCTTAATGAACTATGAGTTATTGATATCAAGCCTACTACGAAACTAAGCCGTTACCTAAACTTTTATGTATTCTTTGAACCATCCTCTTAAATTGACTAGTTTTAATATATTACTAGATGTTTTAAACAGTTTCTAGCGGTCCAGGTGACATATATTAATTCTTTATTCTTAATGAACTATGAGTTATTGATAATAAGCCTAGTATGAAACTAAGCAGGTACCTATACTTTTGTGTATTATTTTGAGCCAACATCTTAAATTTACCAGTTTTAGTTTATTATTAGATGTTTTCAGCAGTTTCTATCGGTCCAGGTGACATCTATTAATTCTTTGATCTTAATGAACCATGAGTAATTGATAATAAGCCTACTACGAAACTAAGCCGTTACCTATATTTTTGTATATTCTTTTGAACAATCCTCTTAAATTTACCAGTTTTAGTTTATTATTAGATGTTTTAAACAGTTTCTAGGTGTCCAGGTGACATATATTAATTCTTTAATCTTGATGAACTATGAGTTATTGATAATAAGCCTACTACGAAACTAAGCAATTACCTATATTTTTGTGTATTCGTTTGAACCATCCTCTTAAATTTACCAGTTTTAGTATATTATTAGATGTTTTAAATAGTTTCTAGCCGTCCAGGTGACATATATTAATTCTTTAATCTTAACGAATATGAGATATTGATAATATGCCTACAACCAAACTAAGCCGTTACCTATACTTTTGTTTATTCTTTTGAACCATCCTCTTAAATTTACCAGTTTTAGTTCATTATTAGATGTTTTAAATTATTTCTAGCTGTCCAGGTAACATCTGTTAATTCTTTAATCTTGAAGAACTATGAGTTATTGATAATAAGCCTACTACGAAACTAAGAAATTACCTATATTTTTGTGTAATCGTTTGAACCATCCTCTTAAATTTACCAGTTTTAGTATATTATTAGGTGTTTTAAACAGTTTCTAGCGGTCCAGGTGACATATGTTAATTCTTTAATCATAACGAACTATGAGTTTTTGATAATAAGCCTACAACAAACTAAGCCGTTACATTTACTTTTGTGTATTCTTTTAAACCACCCTCTTAAAATTTACCAGTTTTAGCATGTTATTAGATGTTTTAAACAGTTTCTAGAGGTCCAGGTGACATATATTAATTCTTTAATCTTAATGAACTATGAGTTATTGATAATAAGCCTAGTACGAAACTAAGCAGCTGCCTATACTTTTGTGTATACTTTTGAACCATCTTCTTAAATTACCAGTTTTAGTATATTATTAGATGTATTAAACAGTTTCTAGCGGTCCAGATGACATCTATTAATTTTTTAATCTTAATGAACTATGAGTTATTGATATCAAGCCTACTACGAAACTAAGCCGTTACCTACACTTATATGTATTCTTTGAACCATCCTCTTAAATTAACTAGTATTAATATATTACTAGATGTTTTAAACAGTTTCTAGCGGTCCAGGTGACATCTGTTAATTCTTTAATCTTGAAGAACTATGAATTATTGATAAAAATCCTACTACGAAACTAAGCAATTACCTATATTTTTGTGTATTCCTTTGAACCATCTTCTTAAATATAACAGTTTTAGTATATTATTAGGTGTTTTAAACAATTTCTAGCGGTCCAGTTGGCATCTCTTAATCATAACGAACTATGAGTTTTTGATAATAAGCCTACAACCAAACTAAGCCGTTACCTATACTTTTGTGTATTCTTTTGAACCATCCTCTTAAATTTACCAGTTTTAGCATATTATTAGATGTTTTAAACAGTTTCTATCGGTCCAGGTGACATATATTAATTCTTTAATCTTAATTAACTATGAGTTATTGATAATAAGCCTAGTACGAAACTAAGCAGCTGCCTATACTTTTGTGTATACTTTTGAACCATCCTCTTAAATTACCAATTTTAGTATATTATTAGATGTTTTAAACAGTTTCTACCGGTCCAGGTGACATGTATTAATTCTTTAATCTTAATGAACTATGAGTTATTGATATCAAGCCTACTACGAAACTAAGCCGTTACCTACACTTTTATGTATTCTTTGAACCATCCTCTTAAATTGACTAGTTTTAATATATTACTAGATGTTTTAAACAGTTTCTAGCGGTCCAGGTGACATATATTAATTCTTTAATCTTAATGAACTATGAGTTATTGATAATAAGCCTAGTATGAAACTAAGCAGCTACCTATACTTTTGTGTATTATTTTGAGCCAACATCTAAAATTTACCAGTTTTAGTTTATTATTAGATGTTTTCAACAGTTTCTATCGGTCCAGGTGACATCTATTAATTCTTTGATCTTAATGAACCATGAGTAATTGATAATAAGCCTACTATGAAACTAAGCCGTTACCTATATTTTTGTATATTCTTTTGAACAATCCTCTTAAATTTACCAGTTTTAGTTTATTATTAGATGTTTTAAACAGTTTCTAGGTGTCCAGGTGACATATATTAATTCTTTAATCTTGATGAACTATGAGTTATTGATAATAAGCCTACTACGAAACTAAGTAATTACCTATATTTTTGTGTATTCGTTTGAACCATCCTCTTAAATTTACCATTTTTAGTATATTATTAGATGTTTTAAACAGTTTCTAGCAGTCCAGGTGACACCTGTTAATTCTTTAATCTTAACGAATTATGAGTTATTGTTAATAAGCCTACAACCAAACTAAGCCGTTACCTATACTTTTGTGTATTCTTTTGAACCATCCTCTTAAATTTACCCGTTTTAGTTCATTATTAGATGTTTTAAACAGTTTCTAGCTGTCCAGGTAACATCTGTTAATTCTTTAATCTTGAAGAACTATGAGTTATTGATAATAAACCTACTACGAAACTAAGAAATTACCTATATTTTTGTGTATTCGTTTGAACCATCCTCTTAAATTTACCAGTTTTAGTATATTATTAGGTGTTTTAAACAGTTTCTAGCGGTCCAGGTGACATCTGTTAATTCTTTAATCATAACAAACTATGAGTTTTTGATAATAAGCCTACAACCAAACTAAGCCGTTACATTTACTTTTGTGTATTCTTTTGAACCACCCTCTTAAAATTTACCAGTTTTAGCATGTTATTAGATGTTTTAAACAGTTTATAGAGGTCCAGGTGACATATATTAATTCTTTTATCTTAATTAACTATGAGTTATTGATAATAAGCCTAGTACGAAACTAAGCAGATGCCTATACTTTTGTGTATACTTTTGAACCATCCTCTTAAATTACCAGTTTTAGTATATTATTAGATGTATTAAACAATTTCTAGCGGTCCAGGTGACATCTATTAATTTTTTAATCTTAATGAACTATGAGTTATTGATATCAAGCCTACTACGAAACTAAGCCGTTACCTACACTTATATGTATTCTTTGAACCATCCTCTTAAATTGACTAGTTTTAATATATTACTAGATGTTTTAAACAGTTTCTAGCGGTACAGGTGACATCTGTTAATTCTTTAATCTTGAAGAACTATGAATTATTGATAAAAAGCCTACTACGAAACTAAGCAATTACCTATATTTTTGTGTATTCCTTTGAACCATCCTCTTAAATATACCAGTTTTAGTATATTATTAGGTGTTTTAAACAATTTCTAGCGGTCCATGTGACATCTCTTAATCATAACGAACTATGAGTTTTTGATAATAAGCCTACAACCAAACTAAGCCGTTACCTATACTTTTGTGTATTCTTTTGCACCATCCTCTTAAATTTACCAGTTTTAGCATATTATTAGATGTTTTAAACAGTTTCTATCGGTCCAGGTGACATATATTAATTCTTTAATCTTAATTAACTATGAGTTATTGATAATAAGCCTAGTACGAAACTAAGCAGCTGCCTATACTTTTGTGTATACTTTTGAACCATCCTCTTAAATTACCAGTTTTAGTATATTATTAGATGTTTTAAACAGTTTCTACCGGTCCAGGTGACATGTACTAATTCTTTAATCTTAATGAACTATGAGTTATTGATATCAAGCCTACTACGAAACTAAGCCGTTACCTAAACTTTTATGTATTCTTTGAACAATCCTCTTAAATTTACCAGTTTTAGTTTATTATTAGATGTTTTAAACAGTTTCTAGGTGTCCAGGTGACATATATTAATTCTTTAATCTTGATGAACTATGAGTTATTGATAATAAGCCTACTACGAAACTAAGCAATTACCTATATTTTTGTGTATTCGTTTGAACCATCCTCTTAAATTTACCAGTTTTAGTATATTATTAGATGTTTTAAATAGTTTCTAGCCGTCCAGGTGACATCTATTAATTCTTTAATCTTAACGAATATGAGATATTGATAATAAGCCTACAACCAAACTAAGCCGTTACCTATACTTTTGTTTATTCTTTTGAACCATCCTCTTAAATTTACCAGTTTTAGTTCATTATTAGATGTTTTAAATTATTTCTAGCTGTCCAGGTAACATCTGTTAATTCTTTAATCTTGAAGAACTATGAGTTATTGATAATAAGCCTACTATGAAACTAAGAAATTACCTATATTTTTGTGTATTCGTTTGAACCATCCTCTTAAATTTTACCAGTTTTAGTATATTATTAGGTGTTTTAAACAGTTTCTAGCGGTCCAGGTGACATATTTTAATTCTTTAATCATAACGAACTATGAGTTTTTGATAATAAGCCTACAACCAAACTAAGCCGTTACATTTACTTTTGTGTATTCTTTTAAACCACCCTCTTAAAATTTACCAGTTTTAGCATGTTATTAGATGTTTTAAACAGTTTCTAGAGGTCCAGGTGACATATATTAATTCTTTAATCTTAATGAACTATGAGTTATTGATAATAAGCCTAGTACGAAACTAAGCAGCTGCCTATACTTTTGTGTATACTTTTGAACCATCCTCTTAAATTACCAGTTTTAGTATATTATTAGATGTATTAAACAGTTTCTAGCGGTCCAGGTGATATCTATTAATTCTTTAATCTTAATGAACTATAAGTTATTAATATCAAGCCTACTACGAAACTAAGCCGTTACCTACATTTATATGTATTCTTTGAACCATCCTCTTAAATTGACTAGTTTTAATATATTACTAGATGTTTTAAACAGTTTCTAGCGGTCCAGGTGACATCTGTTAATTCTTTAATCTTGAAGAACTATGAATTATTGATAAAAAGCCTACTACGAAACTAAGCAATTACCTATATTTTTGTGTATTCCTTTGAACCATCTTCTTAAATATACCAGTTTTAGTATATTATTATGTGTTTTAAACAATTTCTAGCGGTCCAGTTGGCATCTCTTAATCATAACGAACTATGAGTTTTTGATAATAAGCCTACAACCAAACTAAGCCGTTACCTATACTTTTGTGTATTCTTTTGAACCATCCTCTTAAATTTACCAGTTTTAGCATATTATTAGATGTTTTAAACAGTTTCTATCGGTCCAGATGACATATATTAATTCTTTAATCTTAATTAACTATGAGTTATTGATAATAAGCCTAGTACGAAACTAAGCAGCTGCCTATACTTTTGTGTATACTTTTGAACCATCCTCTTAAATTACCAGTTTTAGTATATTATTAGATGTTTTAAACAGTTTCTACCGGTCCAGGTGACATGTATTAATTCTTTAATCTTAATGAACTATGAGTTATTGATATCAAGCCTACTACGAAACTAAGCCGTTACCTACACTTTTATGTATTCTTTGAACCATCCTCTTAAATTGACTAGTTTTAATATATTACTAGATGTTTTAAACAGTTTCTAGCGGTCCAGGTGACATATATTAATTCTTTAATCTTAATGAACTATGAGTTATTGATAATAAGCCTAGTATGAAACTAAGCAGCTACCTATACTTTTATGTATTATTTTGAGCCAACATCTTAAATTTACCAGTTTTAGTTTATTATTAGATGTTTTAAACAGTTTCTATCGGTCCAGGTGACATCTATTAATTCTTTGATCTTAATGAACCATGAGTAATTGATAATAAGCCTACTATGAAACTAAGCCGTTACCTATATTTTTGTATATTCTTTTGAACCATCCTCTTAAATTTACCAGTTTTAGTTTATTATTAGATGTTTTAAACAGTTTGTAGGTGTCCAGGTGACATATATTAATTCTTTAATCTTGATGAACTATGAGTTATTGATAATAAGCCTACTACGAAACTAAGCAATTACCTATCTTTTTGTGTATTCGTTTGAACCATCCTCTTAAATTTACCAGTTTTAGTATATTATTAGATGTTTTAAATAGTTTCTAGCCGTCCAGGTGACATCTATTAATTCTTTAATCTTAACGAATATGAGATATTGATAATAAGCCTACAACCAAACTAAGCCGTTACCTATACTTTTTTTATTCTTTTGAACCATCCTCTTAAATTTACCAGTTTTAGTTCATTATTAGATGTTTTAAACAATTTCTAGCTATCCAGGTAACATCTGTTAATTCTTTAATCTTGAAGAACTATGAGTTATTGATAATAATCCTTCTACGAAACTAAGAAATTACCTATATTTTTGTGTATTCGTTTGAACCATCCTCTTAAATTTACCAGTTTTAGTATATTATTTGGTGTTTTAAACAGTTTCTAGCGGTCCAGGTGACATATGTTAATTCTTTAATCATAACGAACTATGAGTTTTTGATAATAAGCCTACAACCAAACTAAGCCGTTACATTTACTTTTGTGTATTCTTTTGAACCACCCTCTTAAAATTTACCAGTTTTAGCATGTTATTAGATGTTTTAAACAGTTTATAGAGGTCCAGGTGACATATATTAATTATTTAATCTTAATGAACTATGAGTTATTGATAATAAGCCTAGTACGAAACTAAGCAGCTGCCTATACTTTTGTGTATTCTTTTGAACCATCCTCTTAAATTTACTAGTTTTAGTATATTATTAGATGTTTTTAACAGTTTTTAGCAGTCCAGGTGACATCTATTAATTTTTTAATCTTAATGAACTATAAGTTATTGATAATAAGCCTACTACGAAACTAAGCAATTACCTATATTTTTGTGTATTCGTTTGAACTATCCTCTTAAATTTACCAGTTTTAGTATTTATTAGGTGTTTTAAACAGTTTCTAGCGGTCCAGGTGACATCTGTTAATTCTTTAGTCTTGACGAACTATGAGTTTTTGATAATAAGCCTACAAACAAACTAAGTCGTTACCTATACTTTTGCGTATTCTTTTAAACCATCCTCTTAAAATTACCAGTTTTAGTTTATTATTAGATGTTTTAAACAGTGTCTAGCTGTCCAGGTGATATCTGTTAATTCTTTAATCTTGAAGAACTATGAGTTATTGATAATAAGCCTACTACGAAACTAAGCAATTGACTATATTTTTGTGTATTCGTTTGAACCCTCCTCTTAAATTTACCAGTTTTAGTATATTATTAGGTGTTTTAAACAGTTTCTAGCGGTCCAGATGTCATCTGTTAATTCATTAGTCTTAACGAACTATGAGTTTTTGATAATAAGCCTACAAACAAACTAAGCCGTTACCTATACTTTTGTGTATTCTTTTAAACTATCCTCTTAAATTTACCAGTGTTAGTTTATTATTAGATGTTTTAAACAGTGTCTAGATGTCCAGGTGACATCTGTTAATTCTTTAATCTTGAAAAACTCTGAGTTATTGATAATAAGCCTAGTACGAAACTAAGCAGCTGCCTATACTTTTGTGTATTCTTTTGAATCATCCTCTTAAATTACCAGTTTTAGTATATTATTAGATGTTTTAAACAGTATTTAGCGGTCCAGGAGACATCTATTAATTCTTTAATATTAATGAACTATGAGTTATTGAAAATAAGCCTACTATGAAACTAAGCAATTACCTATATTTTTGTGTATTCGTTTGAACTATCCTCTTAAATTTACTTGTTTTAGTATATTATTAGGTGTTTTAAATAGTTTCTAGCGGTCCATGTGGCATCTGTTAATTCTTCAATCATAACGAACAATGAGTTTTTGTTAATAAGCCTACAACCAAAATAAGTCGTTACCTATACTTTTGTGTATTCTTTTGAACCATCCTCTTAAATTTACCAGTTTTAGCATATTATTAGATGTTTTAAACAGTTTCTAGCGGTCCAAGTGATATATATTAATTCTTTAATCTTAATAAACTATGAGTTATTGATAATAAGCCTAGACGAAACTAAACAGCTGCCTATACTTTTGTGTATTCTTTTGAACCGTCCTTTTAAATTTACCAGTCTTATTATATTATTAGATGTTTTAAACAGTTTCTAGCAGTCCAGGTGACATCTATTAATCCTTTAATCTTAAAGAACCATGAGTTATCGATAATACTCCTACTACGAAATTAACCAACTACCTATACTTTTGTGTATTCTTTTGAACCAACCTCTTAAATTTACCAGTTTTTGTATATTATTAGATGTTTTAAACAGTTTCTAACGGTCCAGGTGACATCTATTAATTCTTTAATCTTAACGAACTATGAGTTTTTGATAATAAGCCTACAACCAAACTAAGCCGTTACCTATACTTTTGTGTATTCTTTTGAACCATCCACTTAAATTTACCAGTTTTAGCATATTATTTGATGTTTTAAACAGTTTCTAGCGGTCCAGGTGACATATATTAATTCTTTAATCTTAATGAACTATGAGTTATTGATAATAAGCCTAGTACGAAATTAAGCAGCTACCTATACTTTAGTGTATTCTTATGAACCAACCTCTTAAATTTACCAGTTTTAGTATATTATTAGATGTTTTAAACAGTTTCTAGCGGTCCAGGTGACATATATTAATTCTTTAATCTTAATGAACTATGAGTTATTGAAAATAAGCCTACTACGGAACTAAGTCGTTACCTACACTTTTATGTATTCTTTTGAACCATCCTATTAAATTTACCAGTTTTAGTATCTAGGTGACATCTATTAATTCTTTGATCTTAATGAAGTATGAGTAATTGATAATAAGCCTACAACCAAACTAAGCCGTTACCTATACTTTTGTATATTCTTTTGAACCATCCTCTTAAATTTACCAGTTTTAGTTTATTATTAGATGTTTTAAACAGTTTCTAGGTGTCCAGGTGATATCTATTAATTCTTTAATCTTGATGAACTATGAGTTATTGATAATAAGCCTACTACGACACTAAGCAATTACCCATATTTTTGTGTATTCGTTTGAACCATCCTCTTAAATTTACCAGTTTTAGTATATTATTAGATGTTTTAAATAGTTTCTAGCAGTCCAGGTGACATCTATTAATTCTTTAATCTTAACGAACTATGAGTTATTGATAATAAGCCTACAACCAAACTAAGCCGTTACCTATACATTTGTGTATTCTTTTGTTCCATCCTCTTAAATTTACCAGTTTTATTATATTATTAGGTGTTTTAAACAATTTCTAGCGGTCCATGTGACATCTGTTAATTCTTTAATCATAACGAACTATTAGTTTTTGATAATAAGCCTACAACCAAACTAAGCCGTTACATATACTTTTGTGTATTCTTTTGAACCATCCTCTTAAAATTTACCAGTTTTAGCATATTATTAGATGTTTTAAACAGTTTCTAGCGGTCCAGGTGACATATATTAATTCTTTAATCTTAATTAACTATGAGTTATTGATAATAAGCCTAGTACGAAACTAAGCAGCTGCCTATACTTTTGTGTATTCTTTTAAACCATCCTCTTAAATTTAACAGTTTTAATATATTATTAGATTTTTTAAACAGTTTCAAGCGGTCCAGGTGACATCTATTAATTCTTTAATCTTGAAGAACTATGAGTTATTGATAATAAGCCTACTAGGAAACTAAGCAATTACCTATATTTTTGGGTATTCGTTTGAACCATACTCTTAAATTTTCAAGTTTTAGTATATTATTAGATGTTTTAAACAGTTTCTAGCAGTCCAGGTGACACCTGTTAATTCTTTAATCTTAACGAACTATGAGTTATTGATAATAAGCCTAAAACCAAACTAAGCCGTTACCTATACTTTTGTGTATTATTTTGAACCATCCTCTTAAATTTACCAGTTTTAGTTCATTATTAGATGTTTTAAACAGTTTCTAGCTGTCCAGGTAACATCTGTTAATTCTTTAATCTCGAAGAACTATGAGTTATTGATAATAAGCCTACTACGAAACTAAGAAATTACCTATATTTTTGTGTATTCGTTTGAACCATCCTCTTAAATTTACCAGTTTTAGTATATTATTAGGTGTTTTAAACAGTTTCTAGCGGTCCAGGTGACATCTTTTAATTCTTTAATCATAACGAACTATGAGTTTTTCGATAATAAGCCTACAAACAAACTAAGCCGTTACATTTACTTTTGTGTATTCTTTTAAACCACCCTCTTACAATTTACCAGTTTTAGCATGTTATTAGATATTTTAAACAGTTTCTAGAGGTCCAGGTGACATATATTAATTCTTTAATCTTAATGAACTATGAGTTATTGATAATAAGCCTAGTACGAAACCAAGCAGCTGCCTATATTTTTGTGTATTCTTTGAACCATCCTCTTAAATTTACCAGTTTTAGTATATTATTAGATGTTTTAAACAGTTTTTAGCGGTCCAGGTGACATATATTAATTCTTTAATCTTAATGAACTATGAGTTATCGATAATAAGCATACTACGAAATTAAGCAATTACCTATATTTTTGTGTATTCGTTTGAACTATCCTCTTAAATTTACCTGTTTTAGTATATTATTAGGTGTTTTAAACAGTTTCTAGCGGTCCAGGTGACATCTGTTAATTCTTTAGTCTTAACGAACTATGAGGTTTTGATAATAAGCCTACAAACAAACTAAGCCGTTACCTATACTTTTGTGTATTTTTTTAAACCATCCTCTTAAATTTAACAGTTTTAGTTTATTATTAGATGTTTTAAACAGTGTCTAGCTGCCGTGACATCTGTTAATTCTTTAATCTTGAAGAACTATGTGTTATTGATAATAAGCCTAATACGAAACTAAGCAATTACCTATATTTTTGTGTATTCGTTTGAACCATCCTCTTAAATTTACCAGTTTTAGTATATTATTAGGTTTTTTAAATAGTTTCTAGCGGTCCAGGTGACATCTGTTAATTCTTTAATCATAACGAACTATGAGTTTTTGATAATAAGCCTACAACCAAACTAAGCCGTTACATTTACTTTTGTGTATTCTTTTGAACCACCCTCTTAAAATTTACCAGTTTTAGCATGTTATTAGATATTTTAAACAGTTTCTAGAGGTCCAGGTGACATATATTAATTCTTTAATCTTAATGAACTATGAGTTATTGATAATAAGCCTAGTACGAAACTAAGCAACTGCCTATACTTTTGTGTATTCTTATGAACCATCCTCTTAAATTTACCGGTTTTAGTATATTATTAGATGTTTTAAACAGTTTCTAGCGGTCCAGGTGACATATATTAATTCTTTAATCTTGAAGAACTATGAGTTATTGATAATAAGCCTACTAAGAAATTACCTATATTTTTGTGTATTCGTTTGAACCATCATCTTAAATTTACCAGTTTTAGTATATTATTAGGTATTTTAAACAGTTTCTAGCGGTCCAGGTGACATCTGTTAATCCTTTAATCATAACGAACTATGAGTTTTTGATAATAAGCCTACAACCAAACTAAGCCGTTACATTTACTTTTGTGTATTCTTTGAACCATCCTCTTAAAATTTACCAGTTTTAGCATATTGATAGATGTTTTAAATAGTTTCTAGCGGTCCAGGTGACATATATTAATTCTTTAATCTTAATGAACTATGAGTTATTGATAATAAGCCTAGTACGAAACTAAGCAACTGCCTATACTTTTGTGTATTCTTATGAACCATCCTCTTAAATTTACCGGTTTTAGTTTATTATTAGATGTTTTAAACAGTTTCTAGGTGTCCAGGTGACATCTGTTAATTCTTTAATCTTGAAGAACTATGAGTTATTGATAATAATCCTACTACAAAACTTAGAAATTACCTATATCTTTATGTATTTGTTAGAACCATCCTCTTAAATTTAACATTTTTAGTATATTATTAGGTGTTTTAAACAATTTCTAGCGGTCCATGTGACATATGTTAATTCTTTAATCATAACGAAATATTAGTTTTTGATAATAAGCTTACAACCAAACTAAGCCGTTACATATACTTTTGTGTATTCTTTGAACCATCCTCTTAAAATTTACCAGTTTTAGCATATTGATAGATGTTTTAAATAGTTTCTAGCGGTCCAGGTGACATATATTAATTCTTTAATCTTAATTAACTATGAGTTATTGATAATAAGCCTAGACGAAACTAAGCAGCTGCCTATACTTTTGTGTATTCTTTTGAACCATCCTTTTAAATTTACCAGTTTTATTATATTATTAGATGTTTTAAACAGTTTCTAGCAGTCTAGGTGACATCTATTAATCCTTTAATCTTAAAGAACCATGAGTTATCGATAATACGCCTACTACGAAATTAAGCAACTACCTATACTTTTGTGTATTCTTTTGAACCAACCTCTTAAATTTACCAGTTTTTGTATATTATTAGATGTTTTAAACAGTTTCTAACGGTCTAGGTGACATCTATTAATTCTTTAATCTTAACGAACTATAAGTTTTTGATAATAAGCCTACAACCAAACTAAGCCGTTACCTATACTTTTGTGTATTCTTTTGAACCAACCACTTAAATTTACCAGTTTTAGCATATTATTAGATGTTTTAAACAGTTTCTAGCGGTCCAGGTGACATATATTAATTCTTTAATCTTAATGAACTATGAGTTATTGATAATAAGCCTAGTACGAAACTAAGCAGCAACCTATACTTTTGTGTATTCTTTTGAACCAACCTCTTAAATTTACCAGTTTTAGTTTATTATTAGATGTTTTAAACAGTTTCTAGCGGTCCAGGTGACATATATTAATTATTTAATCTTAATGAACTATGAGTTATTGAAAATAAGCCTACTACGAAACTAAGTAGTTACCTACACTTTTATGTATTCTTTTTAACCATCCTATTAAATTTACCAGTTTTAGTTTCCAGGTGACATCTATTAATTCTTTGATCTTAATGAAGTATGAGTAATTGATAATAAGCCTACTATGAAACTAAGTCGTTACCTATAATTTTGTATATTCTTTTGAACCATCCTATTAAATTTACCAGTTTTAGTTTATTATTAGATGTTTAAAACAGTTTCTAGGTGTCCAGGTGACATCTATTAATTCTTTAATCTTGATGAACTATGAGTTATTGATAATAAGCCTACTACGAAACTAAGAAATTACCTATATTTTTGTGTATTCGTTTGAACCATCCTCTTAAATTTACCAGTTTTAGTATATTATTAGATGTTTTAAATAGTTTCTAGCAGTCCAGGTGACATTTATTAATTCTTTAATCTTAACGAAGTATGAGTTATTGATAATAAGCTTACAATCAAACTAAGTCGTTACCTATACTTTTGTGTATTCTTTTGTTCCATCCTCTTAAATTTACCAGTTTTAGTTTATTATTAGATGTTTTAAACAGTTTCTAGCTGTCCAGGTGACATTTGTTAATTCTTTAATCTTGAAGAACTATGAGTTATTGATAATAAGCCTACTACAAAACTAAGAAATTACCTATATTTTTATGTATTCGTTAGAACCATCCTCTTAAATTTAACATTTTTAGTATATTATTAGGTGTTTTAAACAATTTCTAGCGGTCCATGTGACATCTGTTAATTCTTTAATCATAACGAACTATTAGTTTTTGATAATAAGCCTACAACCAAACTAAGCCGTTACATATACTTTTGTGTATTCTTTTGAACCATCCTCTTAAAATTAACCAGTTTTAGCATATATTATTAGATGTTTTAAACAGTTTCTAGCGGTCCAGGTGACATATATTAATTCTTTAATCTTAATTAACTATGAGTTATTGATAATAAGCCTAGTACGAAACTAAGATGCTGCCTATATTTTTGTGTATTCGTTTGAACCATCCTCTTAAATTTACCAGTTTTAGTATATTATTAGATGTTTTAAACAGTTTCTAGCAGTCCAGGTGACACTTGTTAATTCTTTAATCTTAACGAACTATGAGTTATTGATAATAAGCCTACAACCAAACTAAGCCGTTACCTATACTTTTGTGTATTCTTTTGAACCATCCTCTTAAATTTACCAGTTTTAGTTCATTATTAGGTGTTTTAAACAGTTTCTAGCTGTCCAGGTAACATCTGTTAATTCTTTAAACTTGAAGAACTATGAGTTATTGATAATAAGCCTACTACGAAACTAAGAAATTACCTATATTTTTGTGTATTCGTTTGAACCATCCTCTTAAATTTACCAGTTTTAGTATATTATTAGGTTTTTTAAATAGTTTCTAGCGGTCCAGGTGAGATCTGTTAATTCTTTAATCATAACGAACTATGAGTTTTTGATAATAAGCCTACAACCAAACTAAGCCGTTACATTTACTTTTGTGTATTCTTTTGAACCACCCTCTTAAAATTTACCAGTTTTAGCATGTTATTAGATATTTTAAACAGTTTCTAGAGGTCCAGGTGACATATATTAATTCTTTAATCTTAATGAACTATGAGTTATTGATAATAAGCCTAGTACGAAACTAAGCAACTGCCTATACTTTTGTGTATTCTTATGAACCATCCTCTTAAATTTACCGGTTTTAGTATATTATTAGATGTTTTAAACAGTTTCTAGCGGTCCAGGTGACATATATTAATTCTTTAATCTTGAAAAACTATGAGTTATTGATAATAAGCCTACTAAGAAATTACCTATATTTTTGTGTATTCGTTTGAACCATCATCTTAAATTTACCAGTTTTAGTATATTATTAGGTGTTTTAAACAGTTTCTAGCGGTCCAGGTGACATCTGTTAATCCTTTAATCATAACGAACTATGAGTTTTTGATAATAAGCCTACAACCAAACTAAGCCGTTACATTTACTTTTGTGTATTCTTTTGAACCACCCTCTTAAAATTTACCAGTTTTAGCATGTTCTTAGATATTTTAAACAGTTTCTAGAGGTCCAGGTGACATATATTAATTCTGTAATCTTAATGAACTATGAGTTATTGATAATAAGCCTAGTACGAAATTAAGCAGCTGCCTATATTTTTGTGTATTGTTTTGAACCATCCTCTTAAATTTACCAGTTTTAGTATATTATTAGATGTTTTAAACAGTTTTTAGCGGTCCACGTGACATCTATTAATTCTTTTATCTTAATGAACTATGAGTTATTGATAATAAGCCTACTACGAAATTAAGCAATTACCTATATTTTTGTGTATTCGTTTGAACTACCTCTTAAATTTACCAGTTTTAGTATATTATTAGGTGTTTTAAACAGTTTCTAGCGGTCCAGGTGACATCTGTTAATTCTTTAGTATTAACGAACTATGAGGTTTTGATAATAAGCCTACAAACAAACTAAGCCGTTTCCTATACTTTTGTGTATTCTTTTAAACCATCCTCTTAAATTTAGCAGTTTTAGTTTATTATTAGATGTTTTAAACAGTGTCTAGCTGCCCAGGTGAAATCTGTTAATTCTTTAATCTTGAAGAACTATGTGTTATTGATAATAAGCCTAATACGAAACTAAGCAATTACCTATATTTTTGTGTATTCCTTTGAACCATCCTCTTAAATTTACCAGTTTTAGTATATTATTAGGTGTTTTAAACAGTTTCTAGCGGTCCAGGTGACATCTCTTAATTCTTTAATCATAACGAACTATTAGTTTTTGATAATAAGACTACAACCAAATTAAGCCGTTACCTATACTTTTGTGTGTTCTTTTGAACCATCCTTTTAATTTTACCAGTTTTAGCATATTATTAGATGTTTTAAACAACTTCTAGCGGTCCAGGTGACATATATTAATTCTTTAATCTTAATGAACTATGAGTTATTGATAATAAGCCTAGTACGAAACTAAGCAACTTCCTATACTTTTGTGTATTCTTATGAACCATCCTCTAAAATTTACCAGTTTTAGTATATTATTTGATGTTTTAAATAGTTTCTAGCGGTCCAGGTGACATATATTAATTCTTTAATCTTGAAGAACTATGAGTTATTGGTAATAATCCTACTACGAAACTAAGCAATTACCTATATTTTTGTGTATTCGTTTGAACCATCCTCTTAAATTTACCAGTTTTAGTATATTATTAGATGTTTTAAATAGTTTCTAGCAGTCCAGGTGACATCTATTAATTCTTTAATCTTAACGAACTATGAGTTATTGATAATAAGCCTACAACCAAACTAAGCGGTTACCTATACTTTTGTGTATTCTTTTGATCCATCCTCTTAAATTTACCAGTTTTAGTTTATTATTAGATGTTTTAAACAGTTTCTAGTTGTCCAGGTGACATCTGTTAATTCTTTAATCTTGAAGAACTATGAGTTATTGATAATAAGCCTACTACAAAACTAATAAATTACCTATATTTTTATGTATTTGTTTGAACCATCCTCTTAAATTTACCAGTTTTAGTATATTATTAGGTGTTTTAATCAATTTTTAGCGGTCCATGTGACATCTTTTAATTCTGTAATCATAACGAACTATTAGTTTTTGATAATAAGCCTACTTTTTTTTTGCTAGGTCAAAATGGTTTATTAAAGCAAAAAAACGTAATTACAAGAATTACAAAATGGGAGGCGCTAGGCCTCCACACCCCCATAAACCAAAGGGGCAAAAAACTCTAAAAAACGCATAAAATAAACTCTTAAGCACTAAAAAATAGCATAAAGTAGAAAACTAATAATGTTTTCGCCCCTTATTTCCAACTCTAAAATTCCTCTTCTTGGGAATGAGATCATCAATTATTTTAGTCAAATCATAGTGCCCCTTGAATTCATCTTCATAATCATCATAAGTTTCATCATTGTCATAATCCTGTTCATTTTCATCTGAAAATTACCACCTGGAACAAGCTTAATAGGAGATTGAACATTCTTTTTTGTTGACATTTTATCCATTTTCTTCTTTTTTCCCTCTAAATAGTCTCGTCGAAAGGCTGGATCTCTAGTGAATTTAGTACGCACTTCATCAAGTTGAATAGTACTTGCCTCATCTAGTTCCTCTGTAGACAAAATATTATCTAGATCAAAAACATTTTCCTCCAACCCTGCTTGAATGTCCTTGTTATGCTCACGGCTTGGACTGTCCTCATTACACTTTGAATTCATAGCCATGATCTTGGCAGCTTGCTTGGCCACTTTTCTAGCTTGCTTCCTGGCTAGAATATCTGCATCAATTTCACCCCAATCTTTCGAACCCATACTAGTGTCCGAGTCACTAGAATCATCTTGTTCCTCCTCCACCAAAATCTCACTAGAATCATTAGTAAGGCCTAACTATGAAGCTAGGGCACCATACTTGTTATTCACCACAAGTTCAGCTTGAAAAAGCTCATCCATCAAAGGAGTATCAAAAGATTTAAATTTAAAAGATGTACGTTTATTAGGGGAGTTCTTACCCATAACTATTTTCCAATCCTCTTTTTGCTTGAACACGGAATTTGTTTCCATAATTGAGTTTGTTATAAACGCAGAATCATACTGAATATTTGGAATATCTTCCAAATTCTTTTTAGACACGAACTCTTGCTGGGCTTTAAGAGTTTGCACGGACTGATCTCCCAAAATTGGCTGAGCTTCCCTAGTTTGCACGGATTCTTGCTGAGCTTTCCCAGTTTGTACGGACTCTTGCTGAGCTTTCCTAGTTTGCACGGACTCTTGTTCCCTAGTTCGCACGAATTGCTTGCTAGAGTTCCCTTGTGTACTATCTGCATTGTCAATATGGATAGAATTCTTACGTAAAGCAAGATCTTTTTTGGCTGAAATATTGTTTTACATCTCATCAACTTAATCTGAGCTTCACGATACTCAGTAAAAGCTTTTTCGAGCTGCTCTTCTAGATGTTTATCATCAGACTTCTCATGAATTGATTCAATATCCTCAGAAACAACAACCTCATGAATTGAATTTCTACTCTCCTTACCAGCCTTCACATTATTGACATTAATTGCATGGCCTGCATGGGAAGTTTCACCAACTTTTTTCCAAACAGATTTGAGTGATTTTCCTTCTTTGTCATTCTTAATGTTCACAGTAGGTGACTTCTTTACAGCATTAGAACCTCCCAAAATTTTCTTTGCAGCAA
>NW_020621381.1:6806973-6807303 GCF_003573695.1 Papaver somniferum | reverse complement strand
AGTTTCTAGCGGTCCAGGTGACATATATTAATTCTTTAATCTTAATTAACTATGAGTTATTGATAATAAGCCTAGACGAAACTAAGCAGCTGCCTATACTTTTGTGTATTCTTTTGAACCATCCTTTTAAATTTACCAGTTTTATTATATTATTAGATGTTTTAAACAGTTTCTAGCAGTCTAGGTGACATCTATTAATCCTTTAATCTTAAAGAACCATGAGTTATCGATAATACGCCTACTACGAAATTAAGCAACTACCTATACTTTTGTGTATTCTTTTGAACCAACCTCTTAAATTTACCAGTTTTTGTATATTATTAGATGTTT
>NW_020621381.1:6801257-6805777 GCF_003573695.1 Papaver somniferum | reverse complement strand
ATCTGTTAATTCTTTAATCTTGAAGAACTATGTGTTATTGATAATAAGCCTAATACGAAACTAAGCAATTACCTATATTTTTGTGTATTCCTTTGAACCATCCTCTTAAATTTACCAGTTTTAGTATATTATTAGGTGTTTTAAACAGTTTCTAGCGGTCCAGGTGACATCTCTTAATTCTTTAATCATAACGAACTATTAGTTTTTGATAATAAGACTACAACCAAATTAAGCCGTTACCTATACTTTTGTGTGTTCTTTTGAACCATCCTTTTAATTTTACCAGTTTTAGCATATTATTAGATGTTTTAAACAACTTCTAGCGGTCCAGGTGACATATATTAATTCTTTAATCTTAATGAACTATGAGTTATTGATAATAAGCCTAGTACGAAACTAAGCAACTTCCTATACTTTTGTGTATTCTTATGAACCATCCTCTTAAATTTACCAGTTTTAGTATATTATTTGATGTTTTAAATAGTTTCTAGCGGTCCAGGTGACATATATTAATTCTTTAATCTTGAAGAACTATGAGTTATTGGTAATAATCCTACTACGAAACTAAGCAATTACCTATATTTTTGTGTATTCGTTTGAACCATCCTCTTAAATTTACCAGTTTTAGTATATTATTAGATGTTTTAAATAGTTTCTAGCAGTCCAGGTGACATCTATTAATTCTTTAATCTTAAGAACTATGAGTTATTGATAATAAGCCTACAACCAAACTAAGCGGTTACCTATACTTTTGTGTATTCTTTTGATCCATCCTCTTAAATTTACCAGTTTTAGTTTATTATTAGATGTTTTAAACAGTTTCTAGTTGTCCAGGTGACATCTGTTAATTCTTTAATCTTGAAGAACTATGAGTTATTGATAATAAGCCTACTACAAAACTAATAAATTACCTATATTTTTATGTATTTGTTTGAACCATCCTCTTAAATTTACCAGTTTTAGTATATTATTAGGTGTTTTAATCAATTTCTAGCGGTCCATGTGACATCTTTTAATTCTGTAATCATAACGAACTATTAGTTTTTGATAATAAGCCTACTTTTTTTTTGCTAGGTCAAAATGGTTTATTAAAGCAAAAAAACGTAATTACAAGAATTACAAAATGGGAGGCGCTAGGCCTCCACACCCCCATAAACCAAAGGGGCAAAAAACTCTAAAAAACGCATAAAATAAACTCTTAAGCACTAAAAAATAGCATAAAGAAGAAAACTAATAATGTTTCGCCCCTTATTTCCAACTCTAAAATTCCTCTTCTTGGGAATGAGATCATCAATTATTTTAGTCAAATCATAGTGCCCCTTGAATTCATCTGCATAATCATCATAAGTTTCATCATTGTCATAATCCTGTTCATTTTCATCTGAAAATTACCACCTGGAACAAGCTTAATAGGAGATTGAACATTCTTTTTTGTTGACATTTTATCCATTTTCTTCTTTTTTCCCTCTAAATAGTCTCGTCGAAAGGCTGGATCTCTAATGAATTTAGTACGCACTTCATCAAGTTGAATAGTACTTGCCTCATCTAGTTCCTCTGTAGACAAAATATTATCTAGATCAAAAACATTTTCCTCCAACCCTGCTTGAATGTCCTTGTTATGCTCACGGCTTGGACTGTCCTCATTACACTTTGAATTCATAGCCATGATCTTGGCAGCTTGCTTGGCCACTTTTCTAGCTTGCTTCCTGGCTAGAATATCTGCATCAATTTCACCCCAATCTTTCGAACCCATACTAGTGTCCGAGTCACTAGAATCATCTTGTTCCTCCTCCACCAAAATCTCACTAGAATCATTAGTAAGGCCTAACTCTGAAGCTAGGGCACCATACTTGTTATTCACCACAAGTTCAGCTTGAAAAAGCTCATCCATCAAAGGAGTATCAAAAGATTTAAATTTAAAAGATGTACGTTTATTAGGGGAGTTCTTACCCATAACTATTTTCCAATCCTCTTTTTGCTTGAACACGAAATTTGTTTCCATAATTGAGTTTGTTATAAACGCAGAATCATACTGAATATTTGGAATATCTTCCAAATTCTTTTTAGACACGAACTCTTGCTGGGCTTTAAGAGTTTGCACGGACTGATCTCCCAAAATTGGCTGAGCTTCCCTAGTTTGCACGGATTCTTGCTGAGCTTTCCCAGTTTGTACGGACTCTTGCTGAGCTTTCCTAGTTTGCACGGACTCTTGTTCCCTAGTTCGCACGAATTGCTTGCTAGAGTTCCCTTGTGTACTATCTGCATTGTCAATATGGATAGAATTCTTACGTAAAGCAAGATCTTTTTTGGCTGAAATATTGTTTTACATCTCATCAACTTAATCTGAGCTTCACGATACTCAGTAAAAGCTTTTTCGAGCTGCTCTTCTAGATGTTTATCATCAGACTTCTCATGAATTGATTCAATATCCTCAGAAACAACAACCTCATGAATTGAATTTCTACTCTCCTTACCAGCCTTCACATTATTGACATTAATTGCATGGCCTGCATGGGAAGTTTCACCAACTTTTTTCCAAACAGATTTGAGTGATTTTCCTTCTTTGTCATTCTTAATGTTCACAGTAGGTGACTTCTTTACAGCATTAGAACCTCCCAAAATTTTCTTTGCAGCAAAGCAATTCTCAAATTTGTGGCCCATAAACTTACAATGAGTGCAGAATTTGACATTCTCTAAGTCTTGAATTTCAATATACTGCCAGAACTCTTTTCCATTTGCATTCAAGCGAATTCTTTTAGGAATCAACTTAGCAAAGTCAATATCAATCAGAACCGCAGCATAGTTTCCAACATCATGATCCAAAGTCTTTTGATCAATAGCAATCGGTTTTCCAATAATTTTAGCAATGGAAAGAAGAATTTTCTTAGTCCATAACTCAATGTACAAACCAGGGAAACTTACCCAAACTGAAGCTCTTGAAGTTTGCTGTCTTTCTGGATCAAAATTTGGGTAAAAATTAAAAACCCTAAGCTGTTGATTCTGTATAATCCAAGTATCACCATGCCATACACGTTCCTTGTCATCTGCTGAAGTTAACTTTATTATAAAGAACCCTTTTGTCATTGGAACTAACTTACATCTTCCAGCACCGAAACCCCATTGTTCCTCCAAACTCTTTTGAACATCAGCAAGTTTTAAGCCCTTAAAGTTCAATCTCCCAATGAGACTGAACTGAAATATATCACGTCCCTCTTGAAGAAGATTATTAGGCAAAACCAAAGATGGTTCTTACAAATATGTTGATGCCTCAGGGAGAGATAATAAATCTGATCTGTTAACATATAGGGTTTTTTAGCCTTAACCAAATCAGCAAAAGATACCTTATTGTTCCCATGATTATTCACGTTTGAATCAGGGTTTTCCCCCATCCTAAATCACCAAAGATGATCTAGAATGAAGGAAAAACGTTGATGAAAGTTGAAAACCCTAAAGAAAAAATTCTCCAATTTTTTGGAGAGAAAAATTCACATGAGAGAGAAAAAAGTTCAAAAAAGTAAAATCCACTTCGTTGATAATAAGCCTACAACCAAACTAAGCCGTTACATATACTTTTGTGTATTCTTTTGAACCATCCTCTTAAAATTTACCAGTTTTAGCATATTGATAGATGTTTTAAACAGTTTCTAGCGGTCCAGGTGACATATATTAATTCTTTAATCTTAATTAACTATGAGTTATTGATAATAAGCCTAGACGAAACTAAGCAGCTGCCTATACTTTTGTGTATTCTTTTGAACCATCCTTTTAAATTTACCAGTTTTATTATATTATTAGATGTTTTAAACAGTTTCTAGCAGTCTAGGTGACATCTATTAATCCTTTAATCTTAAAGAACCATGAGTTATCGATAATACGCCTACTACGAAATTAAGCAACTACCTATACTTTTGTGTATTCTTTTGAACCAACCTCTTAAATTTACCAGTTTTTGTATATTATTAGATGTTTGAAACAGTTTCTAACGGTCTAGGTGACATCTATTAATTCTTTAATCTTAACGAACTATGAGTTTTTGATAATAAGCCTACAACTAAACTAAGCCGTTACCTATACTTTTGTGTATTCTTTTGAACCATCCACTTAAATTTACCAGTTTTAGCATATTATTAGATGTTTTAAACAGTTTCTAGCGGTCCAGGTGACATAAATTAATTCTTTAATCTTAATGAACTATGAGTTATTGATAATAAGCCTAGTACGAAACTAAGCAACTACCTATACTTTTGTGTATTCTTTTGAACCAACCTCTTAAATTTACCAGTTTTAGTTTATTATTAGATGTTTTAAACAGTTTCTAGCGGTCCAGGTGACATATATTAATTCTTTAATCTTAATGAACTATGAGTTATTGAAAATAAGCCTACTACGAAACTAAGTCGTTACCTACACTTTTATGTATTCTTTTTAACCATCCTATTAAATTTACCAGTTTTAGTTTCCAGGTGACATCTATTAATTCTTTGATCTTAATGAAGTATGAGTAATTGATAATAAGCCTA
>NW_020621381.1:6800665-6801247 GCF_003573695.1 Papaver somniferum | reverse complement strand
TATTCTTTTGTTCCATCCTCTTAAATTTACCAGTTTTAGTTTATTATTAGATGTTTTAAACAGTTTCTAGCTGTCCAGGTGACATTTGTTAATTCTTTAATCTTGAAGAACTATGAGTTATTGATAATAAGCCTACTACAAAACTAAGAAATTACCTATATTTTTATGTATTCGTTAGAACCATCCTCTTAAATTTAACATTTTTAGTATATTATTAGGTGTTTTAAACAATTTCTAGCGGTCCATGTGACATCTGTTAATTCTTTAATCATAACGAACTATTAGTTTTTGATAATAAGCCTACAACCAAACTAAGCCGTTACATATACTTTTGTGTATTCTTTTGAACCATCCTCTTAAAATTAACCAGTTTTAGCATATATTATTAGATGTTTTAAACAGTTTCTAGCGGTCCAGGTGACATATATTAATTCTTTAATCTTAATTAACTATGAGTTATTGATAATAAGCCTAGTACGAAACTAAGATGCTGCCTATATTTTTGTGTATTCGTTTGAACCATCCTCTTAAATTTACCAGTTTTAGTATATTATTAGATGTTTTAAACAGTTTCTAGCAGTC
>NW_020621381.1:6777120-6800655 GCF_003573695.1 Papaver somniferum | reverse complement strand
TATGAAACTAAGCCGTTACCTATAATTTTGTATATTCTTTTGAACCATCCTCTTAAATTTACCAGTTTTAGTTTATTATTAGATGTTTTAAACAGTTTCTAGGTGTCCAGGTGAAATCTATTAATTCTTTAATCTTGATGAACTATGAGTTATTGATAATAAGCCTATTACGAAACTAAGAAATTACCTATATTTTTGTGTATTCGTTTGAACCATCCTCTTAAATTTACCAGTTTTAGTATATTATTAGATGTTTTAAATAGTTTCTAGCAGTCCAGGTGACATCTATTAATTCTTTAATCTTAACGAAGTATGAGTTATTGATAATAAGCCTACAACCAAACTAAGCAGTTACCTATACTTTTGTGTATTCTTTTGTTCCATCCTCTTAAATTTACTAGTTTTAGTTTATTATTAGATGTTTTAAACAGTTTCTAGGTGTCCAGGTGACATCTGTTAATTCTTTAATCTTGAAGAACTATGAGTTATTGATAATAATCCTACTACAAAACTTAGAAATTAATTATATCTTTATGTATTTGTTAGAACCATCCTCTTAAATTTAACATTTTTAGTATATTATTAGGTGTTTTAAACAATTTCTAGCGGTCCATGTGACATATGTTAATTCTTTAATCATAACGAACTATTAGTTTTTGATAATAAGCCTACAACCAAACTAAGCCGTTACATATACTTTTGTGTATTCTTTTGAACCATCCTCTTAAAATTTACCAGTTTTAGCATATTGATAGATGTTTTAAATAGTTTCTAGCGGTCCAGGTGACATATATTAATTCTTTAATCTTAATTAACTATGAGTTATTGATAATAAGCCTAGACGAAACTAAGCAGCTGCCTATACTTTTGTGTATTCTTTTGAACCATCCTTTTAAATTTACCAGTTTTATTATATTATTAGATGTTTTAAACAGTTTCTAGCAGTCTAGGTGACATCTATTAATCCTTTAATCTTAAAGAACCATGAGTTATCGATAATACGCCTACTACGAAATTAAGCAACTACCTATACTTTTGTGTATTCTTTTGAACCAACCTCTTAAATTTACCAGTTTTTGTATATTATTAGATGTTTTAAACAGTTTCTAACGGTCTAGGTGACATCTATTAATTCTTTAATCTTAACGAACTATAAGTTTTTGATAATAAGCCTACAACCAAACTAAGCCGTTACCTATACTTTTGTGTATTCTTTTGAACCATCCACTTAAATTTACCAGTTTTAGCATATTATTAGATGTTTTAAACAGTTTCTAGCGGTCCAGGTGACATATATTAATTCTTTAATCTTAATGAACTATGAGTTATTGATAATAAGCCTAGTACGAAACTAAGCAGCAACCTATACTTTTGTGTATTCTTTTGAACCAACCTCTTAAATTTACCAGTTTTAGTTTATTATTAGATGTTTTAAACAGTTTCTAGCGGTCCAGGTGACATATATTAATTATTTAATCTTAATGAACTATGAGTTATTGAAAATAAGCCTACTACGAAACAAAGTCGTTACCTACACTTTTATGTATTCTTTTTAACCATCCTATTAAATTTACCAGTTTTAGTTTCCAGGTGACATCTATTAATTCTTTGATCTTAATGAAGTATGAGTAATTGATAATAAGCCTACTATGAAACTAAGTCGTTACCTATAATTTTGTATATTCTTTTGAACCATCCTATTAAATTTACCAGTTTTAGTTTATTATTAGATGTTTAAAACAGTTTCTAGGTGTCCAGGTGACATCTATTAATTCTTTAATCTTGATGAACTATGAGTTATTGATAATAAGCCTACTACGAAACTAAGAAATTACCTATATTTTTGTGTATTCGTTTGAACCATCCTCTTAAATTTACCAGTTTTAGTATATTATTAGATGTTTTAAATAGTTTCTAGCAGTCCAGGTGACATTTATTAATTCTTTAATCTTAACGAAGTATGAGTTATTGATAATAAGCTTACAACCAAACTAAGTCGTTACCTATACTTTTGTATATTCTTTTGTTCCATCCTCTTAAATTTACCAGTTTTAGTTTATTATTAGATGTTTTAAACAGTTTCTAGCTGTCCAGGTGACATTTGTTAATTCTTTAATCTTGAAGAACTATGAGTTATTGATAATAAGCCTACTACAAAACTAAGAAATTACCTATATTTTTATGTATTCGTTAGAACCATCCTCTTAAATTTAACATTTTTAGTATATTATTAGGTGTTTTAAACAATTTCTAGCGGTCCATGTGACATCTGTTAATTCTTTAATCATAACGAACTATTAGTTTTTGATAATAAGCCTACAACCAAACTAAGCCGTTACATATACTTTTGTGTATTCTTTTGAACCATCCTCTTAAAATTAACCAGTTTTAGCATATATTATTAGATGTTTTAAACAGTTTCTAGCGGTCCAGGTGACATATATTAATTCTTTAATCTTAATTAACTATGAGTTATTGATAATAAGCCTAGTACGAAACTAAGATGCTGCCTATATTTTTGTGTATTCGTTTGAACCATCCTCTTAAATTTACCAGTTTTAGTATATTATTAGATGTTTTAAACAGTTTCTAGCAGTCTAGGTGACACTTGTTAATTCTTTAATCTTAACGAACTATGAGTTATTGATAATAAGCCTACAACCAAACTAAGCCGTTACCTATACTTTTGTGTATTCTTTTGAACCATCCTCTTAAATTTACCAGTTTTAGTTCATTATTAGGTGTTTTAAACAGTTTCTAGCTGTCCAGGTAACATCTGTTAATTCTTTAATCTTGAAGAACTATGAGTTATTGATAATAAGCCTACTACGAAACTAAGAAATTACCTATATTTTTGTGTATTCGTTTGAACCATCCTCTTAAATTTACCAGTTTTAGTATATTATTAGGTTTTTTAACTATTTTCTAGCGGTCCAGGTGACATCTGTTAATTCTTTAATCATAACGAACTATGAGTTTTTGATAATAAGCCTACAACCAAACTAAGCCGTTACATTTACTTTTGTGTATTCTTTTGAACCACCCTCTTAAAATTTACCAGTTTTAGCATGTTATTAGATATTTTAAACAGTTTCTAGAGGTCCAGGTGACATATATTAATTCTTTAATCTTAATGAACTATGAGTTATTGATAATAAGCCTAGTACGAAACTAAGCAGCTGCCTATATTTTTGTGTATTTTTTGAACCATCCTCTTAAATTTACCAGTTTTAGTATATTATTAGATGTTTTAAACAGTTTTTAGCGGTCCAGGTGACATCTATTAATTCTTTAATCTTAATGAACTATGAGTTATTGATAATAAGCCTAATACGAAACTAAGCAATTACCTATATTTTTGTGTATTCGTTTGAACCATCCTCTTAAATTTACCAGTTTTAGTATATTATTAGGTGTTTTAAACAGTTTCTAGCGGTCCAGGTGACATCTCTTAATTCTTTAATCATAACTAACTATGAGTTTTTGATAATAAGACTACAACCAAATTAAGTCGTTACCTATACTTTTGTGTGTTGTTTTGAACCATCCTTTTAATTTTACCAGTTTTAGCATTCTTAGATGTTTTAAACAATTTCTAGCGGTCCAGGTGACATATATTAATTCTTTAATCTTAATGAACTATGAGTTATTGATAATAAGCCTAGTACGAAACTAAGCAACTGTCTATACTTTTGTGTATTCTTATGAACCATCCTCTTAAATTTACCAGTATTAGTATATTATTATATGTTTTAAACAGTTTCTAGCGGTCCAGGTGACATATATTAATTCTTTAATCTTAATGAACTATGAGTTATTGAAAATAAGCCTACTACGAAACTAAGTCGTTACCTACACTTTTATGTATTCTTTTTAACCATCCTATTAAATTTACCAGTTTTAGTTTCCAGGTGACATCTATTAATTCTTTGATCTTAATGAAGTATGAGTAATTGATAATAAGCCTACTATGAAACTAAGCCGTTACTTATAATTTTGTAAATTCTTTTGAACCATCCTCTTAAATTTACCAGTTTTAGTTTATTATTAGATGTTTTAAACAGTTTCTAGGTGTCCAGGTGACATCTATTAATTCTTTAATCTTGATGAACTATGAGTTATTGATAATAAGCCTACTACGAAACTAAGAAATTACCTATATTTTTATGTATTCGTTAGAACCATCCTATTAAATTTAACATTTTTAGTATATTATTAGGTGTTTTAAACAATTTCTAGCGGTCCATGTGACATCTGTTAATTCTTTAATCATAACGAACTATTAGTTTTTGATAATAAGCCTACAACCAAACTAAGCCGTTACATATACTTTTGTGTATTCGTTTGAACCATCCTCTTAAATTTACCAGTTTTAGTATATTATTAGATGTTTTAAATAGTTTCTAGCAGTCCAGCTGACATCTATTAATTCTTTAATCTTAACGAACTATGAGTTATTGATAATAAGCCTACAACCAAACTAAGCGGTTACCTATACTTTTGTGCATTCTTTTGATCCATCCTCTTAAATTTACCAGTTTTAGTTTATTATTAGATGTTTTAAACAGTTTCTAGTTGTCCAGGTGACATCTGTTAATTCTTTAATCTTGAAGAACTATGAGTTATTGATAATAAGCCTACTACAAAACTAAGAAATTACTTATATTTTTATGTATTTGTTTGAACCATCCTCTTAAATTTACCAGTTTCAGTATATTATTAGGTGTTTTAAACAATTTCTAGCGGTCCATGTGACATCTGCTAATTCTTTAATCATAACGAACTATTAGTTTTTGATAATAAGCCTACAACCAAACTAAGCCGTTACATATACTTTTGTGTATTCTTTTGAACCATCCTCTTAAAATTTACCAGTTTTAGCATATTGATAGATGTTTTAAACAGTTTCTAGCGGTCCAGGTGACATATATTACTTCTTTAATCTTAATTAACTATGAGTTATTGATAATAAGCCTAGTACGAAACTAAGCAGCTGCCTATACTTTTGTGTATTCTTATAAACCATCCTCTTAAATTTAACAGTTTTAGTATATTATTAGATTTTTTAAACAGTTTCAAGCGGTCCATGTGACATCTATTAATTCTTTAATCTTGAAGAACTATGAGTTATTGATAATAAGCCTACTACGAAACTAAGCGATTACCTATATTTTTGTGTATTCGTTTGAACCATCCTCTTAAATTTACCAGTTTTAGTATATTATTAGATGTTTCAAACAGTTTCTAGCAGTCCAGGTGACACCTGTTAATTCTTTAATCTTAACGAACTATGAGTTATTGATAATAAGCCTACAACCAAACTAAGCCGTTACCTATACTTTTGTGTATTCTTTTAAACCATCCTCTTAAATTTAGCAGTTTTAGTTTATTATTAGATGTTTTAAACAGTGTCTAGCTGCCCAGGTGACATCTGTTAATTCTTTAATCTTGAAGAACTATGTGTTATTTATAATAAGCCTAATACGAAACTAAGCAATTACCTATATTTTTGTGTATTCGTTTGAACCATCCTCTTAAATTTACCAGTTTTAGTATATTATTAGGTGTTTTAAACAGTTTCTAGCGGTCCAGGTGACATCTCTTAATTCTTTAATCATAACAAACTATGAGTTTTTGATAATAAGCCTACAACCAAACTAAGCCGTTACATTTACTTTTGTGTATTCTTTTGAACCACCCTCTTAAAATTTACATGTTTTAACATGTTATTAGATATTTTAAACAGTTTCTAGAGGTCCAGGTGACATATATTAATTCTTTAATCTTAATGAACTATGAGTTATTGATAATAAGCCTAGTACGAAACTAAGCAGCTGCCTATATTATTGTGTATTCTTTTGAACCATCCTCTTAAATTTACTAGTTTTAGTATATTATTAGATGTTTTAAACAGTTTTTAGCGGTCCAGGTGACATCTATTAATTCTTTAATCTTAATGAACTATGAGTTATTGATAATAAGCCTACTACGAAATTAAGCAATTACCTATATTTTTGTGTATTCGTTTGAACCATCCTCTTAAATTTACCAGTTTTAGTATATTATTAGGTATTTTAAACAGTTTCTAGCGGTCCAGGTGACATCTCTTAATTCTTTAATCATAACTAACTATGAGTTTTTGATAATAAGACTACAACCAAATTAAGTCGTTACCTATACTTTTGTGTGTTGTTTTGAACCATCCTTTTAATTTTACCAGTTTTAGCATTCTTAGATGTTTTAAACAATTTCTAGCGGTCCAGGTGACATATATTAATTCTTTAATCTTAATGAACTATGAGTTATTGATAATAAGCCTAGTACGAAACTAAGCAACTGTCTATACTTTTGTGTATTCTTATGAACCATCCTCTTAAATTTACCAGTATTAGTATATTATTATATGTTTTAAACAGTTTCTAGCGGTCCAGGTGACATATATTAATTCTTTAATCTTAATGAACTATGAGTTATTGAAAATAAGCCTACTACGAAACTAAGTCGTTACCTACACTTTTATGTATTCTTTTTAACCATCCTATTAAATTTACCAGTTTTAGTTTCCAGGTGACATCTATTAATTCTTTGATCTTAATGAAGTATGAGTAATTGATAATAAGCCTACTATGAAACTAAGCCGTTACTTATAATTTTGTAAATTCTTTTGAACCATCCTCTTAAATTTACCAGTTTTAGTTTATTATTAGATGTTTTAAACAGTTTCTAGGTGTCCAGGTGACATCTATTAATTCTTTAATCTTGATGAACTATGAGTTATTGATAATAAGCCTACTACGAAACTAAGAAATTACCTATATTTTTATGTATTCGTTAGAACCATCCTATTAAATTTAACATTTTTAGTATATTATTAGGTGTTTTAAACAATTTCTAGCGGTCCATGTGACATCTGTTAATTCTTTAATCATAACGAACTATTAGTTTTTGATAATAAGCCTACAACCAAACTAAGCCGTTACATATACTTTTGTGTATTCGTTTGAACCATCCTCTTAAATTTACCAGTTTTAGTATATTATTAGATGTTTTAAATAGTTTCTAGCAGTCCAGCTGACATCTATTAATTCTTTAATCTTAACGAACTATGAGTTATTGATAATAAGCCTACAACCAAACTAAGCGGTTACCTATACTTTTGTGCATTCTTTTGATCCATCCTCTTAAATTTACCAGTTTTAGTTTATTATTAGATGTTTTAAACAGTTTCTAGTTGTCCAGGTGACATCTGTTAATTCTTTAATCTTGAAGAACTATGAGTTATTGATAATAAGCCTACTACAAAACTAAGAAATTACTTATATTTTTATGTATTTGTTTGAACCATCCTCTTAAATTTACCAGTTTCAGTATATTATTAGGTGTTTTAAACAATTTCTAGCGGTCCATGTGACATATGCTAATTCTTTAATCATAACGAACTATTAGTTTTTGATAATAAGCCTACAACCAAACTAAGCCGTTACATATACTTTTGTGTATTCTTTTGAACCATCCTCTTAAAATTTACCAGTTTTAGCATATTGATAGATGTTTTAAACAGTTTCTAGCGGTCCAGGTGACATATATTACTTCTTTAATCTTAATTAACTATGAGTTATTGATAATAAGCCTAGTACGAAACTAAGCAGCTGCCTATACTTTTGTGTATTCTTATAAACCATCCTCTTAAATTTAACAGTTTTAGTATATTATTAGATTTTTTAAACAGTTTCAAGCGGTCCATGTGACATCTATTAATTCTTTAATCTTGAAGAACTATGAGTTATTGATAATAAGCCTACTACGAAACTAAGCGATTACCTATATTTTTGTGTATTCGTTTGAACCATCCTCTTAAATTTACCAGTTTTAGTATATTATTAGATGTTTCAAACAGTTTCTAGCAGTCCAGGTGACACCTGTTAATTCTTTAATCTTAACGAACTATGAGTTATTGATAATAAGCCTACAACCAAACTAAGTCGTTACCTATACTTTTGTGTATTCTTTTAAACCATCCTCTTAAGTTTAGCAGGTTTAGTTTATTATTAGATGTTTTAAACAGTGTCTAGCTGCCCAGGTGACATCTGTTAATTCTTTAATCTTGAAGAACTATGTGTTATTGATAATAAGCCTAATACGAAACTAAGCAATTACCTATATTTTTGTGTATTCGTTTGAACCATCCTCTTAAATTTACCAGTTTTAGTATATTATTAGGTGTTTTAAACAGTTTCTAGCGGTCCAGGTGACATCTCTTAATTCTTTAATCATAACTAACTATGAGTTTTTGATAATAAGACTACAACCAAATTAAGTCGTTACCTATACTTTTGTGTGTTGTTTTGAACCATCCTTTTAATTTTACCAGTTTTAGCATTCTTAGATGTTTTAAACAATTTCTAGCGGTCCAGGTGACATATATTAATTCTTTAATCTTAATGAACTATGAGTTATTGATAATAAGCCTAGTACGAAACTAAGCAACTGTCTATACTTTTGTGTATTCTTATGAACCATCCTCTTAAATTTACCAGTATTAGTATATTATTATATGTTTTAAACAGTTTCTAGCGGTCCAGGTGACATATATTAATTCTTTAATCTTAATGAACTATGAGTTATTGAAAATAAGCCTACTACGAAACTAAGTCGTTACCTACACTTTTATGTATTCTTTTTAACCATCCTATTAAATTTACCAGTTTTAGTTTCCAGGTGACATCTATTAATTCTTTGATCTTAATGAAGTATGAGTAATTGATAATAAGCCTACTATGAAACTAAGCCGTTACTTATAATTTTGTAAATTCTTTTGAACCATCCTCTTAAATTTACCAGTTTTAGTTTATTATTAGATGTTTTAAACAGTTTCTAGGTGTCCAGGTGACATCTATTAATTCTTTAATCTTGATGAACTATGAGTTATTGATAATAAGCCTACTACGAAACTAAGAAATTACCTATATTTTTATGTATTCGTTAGAACCATCCTATTAAATTTAACATTTTTAGTATATTATTAGGTGTTTTAAACAATTTCTAGCGGTCCATGTGACATCTGTTAATTCTTTAATCATAACGAACTATTAGTTTTTGATAATAAGCCTACAACCAAACTAAGCCGTTACATATACTTTTGTGTATTCGTTTGAACCATCCTCTTAAATTTACCAGTTTTAGTATATTATTAGATGTTTTAAATAGTTTCTAGCAGTCCAGCTGACATCTATTAATTCTTTAATCTTAACGAACTATGAGTTATTGATAATAAGCCTACAACCAAACTAAGCGGTTACCTATACTTTTGTGCATTCTTTTGATCCATCCTCTTAAATTTACCAGTTTTAGTTTATTATTAGATGTTTTAAACAGTTTCTAGTTGTCCAGGTGACATCTGTTAATTCTTTAATCTTGAAGAACTATGAGTTATTGATAATAAGCCTACTACAAAACTAAGAAATTACTTATATTTTTATGTATTTGTTTGAACCATCCTCTTAAATTTACCAGTTTCAGTATATTATTAGGTGTTTTAAACAATTTCTAGCGGTCCATGTGACATATGCTAATTCTTTAATCATAACGAACTATTAGTTTTTGATAATAAGCCTACAACCAAACTAAGCCGTTACATATACTTTTGTGTATTCTTTTGAACCATCCTCTTAAAATTTACCAGTTTTAGCATATTGATAGATGTTTTAAACAGTTTCTAGCGGTCCAGGTGACATATATTACTTCTTTAATCTTAATTAACTATGAGTTATTGATAATAAGCCTAGTACGAAACTAAGCAGCTGCCTATACTTTTGTGTATTCTTATAAACCATCCTCTTAAATTTAACAGTTTTAGTATATTATTAGATTTTTTAAACAGTTTCAAGCGGTCCATGTGACATCTATTAATTCTTTAATCTTGAAGAACTATGAGTTATTGATAATAAGCCTACTACGAAACTAAGCGATTACCTATATTTTTGTGTATTCGTTTGAACCATCCTCTTAAATTTACCAGTTTTAGTATATTATTAGATGTTTCAAACAGTTTCTAGCAGTCCAGGTGACACCTGTTAATTCTTTAATCTTAACGAACTATGAGTTATTGATAATAAGCCTACAACCAAACTAAGCCGTTACCTATACTTTTGTGTATTCTTTTAAACCATCCTCTTAAATTTAGCAGTTTTAGTTTATTATTAGATGTTTTAAACAGTGTCTAGCTGCCCAGGTGACATCTGTTAATTCTTTAATCTTGAAGAACTATGTGTTATTTATAATAAGCCTAATACAAAACTAAGCAATTACCTATATTTTTGTGTATTCGTTTGAACCATCCTCTTAAATTTACCAGTTTTAGTATATTATTAGGTGTTTTAAACAGTTTCTAGCGGTCCAGGTGACATCTCTTAATTCTTTAATCATAACAAACTATGAGTTTTTGATAATAAGCCTACAACCAAACTAAGCCGTTACATTTACTTTTGTGTATTCTTTTGAACCACCCTCTTAAAATTTACATGTTTTAGCATGTTATTAGATATTTTAAACAGTTTCTAGAGGTCCAGGTGACATATATTAATTCTTTAATCTTAATGAACTATGAGTTATTGATAATAAGCCTAGTACGAAACTAAGCAGCTGCCTATATTATTGTGTATTCTTTTGAACCATCCTCTTAAATTTACTAGTTTTAGTATATTATTAGATGTTTTAAACAGTTTTTAGCGGTCCAGGTGACATCTATTAATTCTTTAATCTTAATGAACTATGAGTTATTGATAATAAGCCTACTACGAAATTAAGCAATTACCTATATTTTTGTGTATTCGTTTGAACCATCCTCTTAAATTTACCAGTTTTAGTATATTATTAGATGTTTCAAACAGTTTCTAGCAGTCCAGGTGACACCTGTTAATTCTTTAATCTTAACGAACTATGAGTTATTGATAATAAGCCTACAACCAAACTAAGCCGTTACCTATACTTTTGTGTATTCTTTTAAACCATCCTCTTAAATTTAGCAGTTTTAGTTTATTATTAGATGTTTTAAACAGTGTCTAGCTGCCCAGGTGACATCTGTTAATTCTTTAATCTTGAGGAACTATGTGTTATTGATAATAAGCCTAATACGAAACTAAGCAATTACCTATATTTTTGTGTATTCGTTTGAACCATCCTCTTAAATTTACCAGTTTTAGTATATTATTAGGTGTTTTAAACAGTTTCTAGCGGTCCAGGTGACATCTCTTAATTCTTTAATCATAATGAACTATGAGTTTTTGATAATAAGACTACAACCAAATTAAGCCGTTACATATACTTTTGTGTATTCGTTTTGAACCATCCTATTAATTTTACCAGTTTTAGCATATTATTAGATGTTTTAAACAACTTCTAGCGGTCCAGGTGACATATATTAATTCTTTAATCTTAATGAACTATGAGTTATTGATAATAAGCCTACTACGAAACTAAGCAATTACCTATATTTTTGTGTATTCGTTTGAACCATCCTCTTAAATTTACCAGTTTTAGTATATTATTAGGTGTTTTAAACAGTTTCTAGCGGTCCAGGTGACATCTCTTAATTCTTTAATCATAACGAACTATGAGTTTTTGATAATAAGACTACAACCAAATTAAGCCGTTACCTATACTTTTGTGTATTCTTTTGAACCACCCTCTTAAAATTTACCAGTTTTATCATGTTATTAGATGTTTTAAACAGTTTCTAGAGGTCCTGGTGACATATATTAATTCTTTAATCTTAATGAACTATGAGTTATTGATAATAAGCCTAGTACGAAACTAAGCAACTGCCTATACTTTTGTGTATTCTTATGAACCATCCTCTTAAATTTACCAGTTTTAGTATATTATTAGATGTTTTAAAAAGTTTCTAGCGGTCCAGGTGACATATATTAATTCTTTAATCTTGAAGAACTATGAGTTATTGGTAATAAGCCTACAACCAAACTAAGCCGTTACCTATACTTTTGTGTATTCTTTTGATCCATCCTCTTAAATTTACCAGTTTTAGTTTATTATTAGATGTTTTAAACAGTTTTTAGCGGTCCAGGTGACATCTATTAATTCTTTAATCTTAATGAACTATGAGTTATTGATAATAAGCCTACAAACAAACTAAGCCGTTACCTACACTTTTGTGTATTCTTTTAAACCATCCTCTTAAATTTAGCAGTTTTAGTTTATTATTAGATGTTTTAAACAATGTCTAGCTTCCCAGGTGGCATCTGTTAATTCTTTAATCTTGAAGAACTATGTGTTTTTGATAATAAGCCTAATACGAAACTAAGCAATTACCTATATTTTTGTGTATTCGTTTGAACAATCCTCTTAAATTTACCAGTTTTAGTATATTATTAGGTGTTTTAAACAGTCTCTAGCGGTCCATGTGACATCTCTTAATTCTTTAATCATAACGAACTATGAGTTTTTGATAATAAGACTATAACCAAACTAAGCCGTTACCTATACTTTTGTGTATTCTTTTGAACCATCCTTTTAATTTTACCAGTTTTAGCATATTATTAGATGTTTTAAACAATTTCTAGCGGTCTAGGTGACATATATTAATTCTTTAATCTTTATGAACTATGAGTTATTGATAATAAGCCTAGTACGAAACTAAGCAGCTTCCTATACTTTTGTGTATTCTTTTGAACCATCCTCTTAAATTTACCAGTTTTAGTATATTATCAGATGATTTAAACAGTTTCTAGCGGTCCAGGTGACATATATTAATTCTTTAATCTTGAAGAACTATGAGTTATTGATAATAAGCCTACTACGAAACTAAGGAATTACCTATATTTTTGTGTATGCGTTTGAACCATCCTCTTAAATTTACCTGTTTTAGTATATTATTAGATGTTTTAAACATTTTCTTGCAGTCCAGGTGACATCTGTTAATTCTTTAATCTTAACGAACTATGAGTTATTGATAATAAGCCTACAACCAAACTAAGCTGTTACCTATAGTTTTGTGTATTCTTTTGAACCATCCTCTTTAATTTACCAGTTTGAGTTTATGATTAGAATTTTTAAACAGTTTTTAGTTGTCCAGATGATATCTGTTAATTCTTTAATCTTGAAGAACTATGAGTTATTGATAATAAGCCTACTACGAAACTAAGAAATTACCTATATTTTTTTGTATTCGTTTGAACCATCCTCTTAAATTTACCAGTTTTAGTATATTATTAGGTGTTTTAAATAGTTTCTACCGGTCCAGGTGACAACTGTTAATTCTTTAATCATAACGAACTATGAGTTTTTGATAATAAGCCTACACCCAAACTAAGCCGTTACATTTACTTTTGTGTATTCTTTTGAACCACCCTCTTAAAATTTACCAGTTTTATCATGTTATTAGATGTTTTAAACAGTTTCTAGAGGTTCAGGTGAATATATTAATTCTTTAATCTTAATGAACTATGAGTTATTGATAATAAGCCTAGTACGAAACTAAGCGGTTTCCTATACTTTTGTGTATTCTTTTGAACCATCCTCTACCAGTTTTAGTATATTATTAGATGTTTTAAACAGTTTTTAGCGGTCCAGGTGACATCTATTAATTCTTTAATCTTAATGAACTATGAGTTATTGGTAATAAGCCTACTACGAAATTAAGCAATTATCTATATTTTTGTGTATTCGTTTGAACTATCCTCTTAAATTTAACAGTTTTAGTATATTATTAGGTGTTTTAAACAGTTTCTAGCGGTCCAGGTGACATATATTAATTTCTTTAATCTTAATGAACTATGAGTTATTGATAATAAGCCTAGTACGAAACTAAGCTGTTACCTATTTTTTTGTGTATTCTTTTGAACCATCCTCTTAAATTTACCAGTTTTAGTATATTATTAGATGTTTTAAACAGTCTTTAGCGGTCCAGGTGACATCTATTAATTCTTTAATCGTAATGAACTATGAGTTATTGATAATAAGCCTACTACGAAATTAAGCAATTACCTATATTTTTGTGTTTTCGTTTGAACTATCCTCTTAAATTTAAAAGTTTTAGTATATTATTAGGTGTTTTAAACAGTTTCTAGCCGTCCTGGTGACATCTGTTAATTCTTTAGTCTTAACGAACTATGAGGTTTTGATAATAAGCCTACAAACAAACTAAGCCGTTACCTATATTTTTGTGTATTCTTTGAACCATCCTTTTAAATTTACCAGTTTGAGTTTATTATTAGATTTTTCAAACAGTTTTTAGTTGTCCAGGTGATATCCGTTAATTCTTTAATCTTGAAGAACTATGAGTTATTGATAATAAGCCTACTACGAAACTAAGTAAATACATATATTTTTCTGTATTCCTTTGAACCATCCTCTTAAATTTACAAGTTTTAGTATATTATTAGGTTTTCTAAACAGTTTCTAGCGGTCCAGGTGACATCTCTTAATTCTTTAATCATAACGAACTATGAGTTTTTGATAATAAGCCTACAACCAAACTAAGCCGTTACGTATACTTTTGTGTATTTTTTTGAACCATCCTCTTAAATTTACCAGTTTTGGCATATTATTAGATGTTGTAAACAGTTTCTAGCGGTCCAGGCGACATATATTAATTCTTTAATCTTAATGAACTATGAGTTATTTATAATAAGCCTAGTGCGAAACTAAGCCGCTGCCTATACTTTTGTGTATTCTTTTGAACCATCCTCTTAAATTACCAGTTTTAGTATATTATTAGATGTTTTAATCAGTTTCTAGCGGTCTAGGTGACATATATTAATTCTTTAATCTTAATGAACTATGAGTAATTGATAATAATCCTACTTAGAAACTAAGCCGTTACCTATACTTTTTTGTATTCTTTTGAACCATCCTCTTAAATTTACCAGTTTTAGCATTTTATTAGATGTTTTAAATAGTTTCTAGCGGTCCAGGTGACATATATTAATTTCTTTAATCTTAATGAACTATGAGTTATTGATAATAAGCCTAGTACGAAACTAAGCCGTTACCTATTTTTTTGTGTATTCTTTTGAACCATCCTCTTAAATTTACCATTTTTAGTATATTATTAGATGTTTTAAACAGTTTTTAGCGGTCCAGGTGACATCTATTAATTCTTTAATCGTAATGAACTATGATTTTTTTTTTGATAAGTCAAAAATTATATTGCAAGAAACGATATTTACTAGATAGTTTAGGAGAAAAGAGGTCATAGAAACCCCAAAAACTCACACAAACTATTTAAAACGATAATAAATTACATTTGGAAACTCAATTGAACTTAAGAAATCTGGTCTTCCCTCAAAGTGAATACCTACTCCTTCTTCTAACAAACAACCACGCTTAGCCATTCCATCCGCAGCAAAATTCGCTTCACGAAAAGTGTGTTCAAACCGAATAGCACCATATAAACCCTTAGCATTCAGCCATCTTTGTGTAGCAAACCATGGAACACTATCCTCCTCCAAAGCCTTCAGCACCGAAGAAGAGTCTGATCTAATCAACAAACGATCATAACCCCATTGAATTGCCCATTCAAGACCAACAATAATACCATATAACTCAGCCATATAGTTAGTCGCAATTCCTAAGCCAATACACATTGCCCCAACCACTTCCAAACTCGCATTTCTAGCCACAACACCAGCCCCTGCCACTCCCGGGTTTCCTCTTGAGGCACCATCAGTACACAACATCAATTCATTGTTATTAGGAGGCGTCCAATAACACTCCTTTGGATCTGAAATCTTCACTTTCCTATGCTTAACACGAAAGAAATCCAAAATTCTCAAATCTGCTACCGTATTGTACATAAAACTCGTCATTCTAGCTGAGTATTCATGCATCAAATTGAACACTCTTTTTTGGAAAAAGGACCAGCAAGGAACTTTCTTCTCATATACCTTCTTATTTCTAGTGAACCAAAGTTCCGATCGCACAACCAAATTTGCTACCAGCCACAAATCCCTAACAATGCCACTTTGAAGCCTAGCTCCATTGTAAGACGTGATCAAATCATAATGAGGTTTTATATTGAAAATACCTGCTATCCAGTTCCAAGCTTTTTGCGCAAAACTACAGCTCCAGAGGACGTGCTGAAGTGTCTCCTCTTCAATATGACAAACGCTGCACCTAGAAGCCAATTGAATCTTAAACCTGCTGCGAACTTTATCAAGAGTTGCACACGCTCCCCGAACAAACTTCCAATTCTGAGCCGCCAAAGAAGGATGCACAACTTTCCTCCACAATAGCGAAGCTTCTTTCATAGTAGGGAACTTCTTTCTAATCAAATCTCTAGCTGACTTAACTGAAAACACACCCTTCATATCAGGCATCCAAATCCTCTTGTCCCTCCCACTACAAAGCGTTGGCAAATTCTCCATAACCACACCAGCACTAACAAGATCTTGCAAGTGAGCTCCTTGCAACAGCCAATTACCATGAGAAATAATATCACAAACCCGAACTGATCTGTCCAAGTCTGAACGATTAAGAACACTTGCCAAAGTCTCACTTCCATACCACACATCATAGAAAAGAGACGTATTCCTCCCATCTCCAATGATGCATTTTGTATTATTCACAACTTCCTTATGAACCCAACGAATTCCAGGAAGAATAGAAGATTTTACACCAGCCATCTTGAGACGCCCATCCCTGCAAGTGAATTTAGACTCCAAAAAACGAGCCCACCTCTTAGAAGAAGATTTAATAGACCACCAAAGCTTCATAAGCAAAGCCTTGTTCATAGTTTTTAAACTAGTGATTCCAAGACCACCCTCCTCCACAGGACTGCACAGTTTATCAAAACCAACCACAAAAGCTCTAGAAAGATTTGAAGCACCCAACCAAAGGAAATTACGGATCACAGGCTCACTTTGCTGAATGAATTTCACCGGCCACTTATACACAGACATATTATGAATGGAATAACTCGAAAGAACATTTTTAACTAGAACAACTCTGTCTTGAAAAGAAAGCATCTTACCTTTCAGAACCGAAAGTTGCTCTTTAAGCTTATCCACCACATTGCTAATATGATGATATCTCACCGCACCAGGCATAACTTTCACCCCCAAATAACGATCAGGAAAATGCGTAACTTCCATCCCTAGAAAAGCAGCAATGGTTTGACGTCTACTCAAAGAGCCACCACCAAAGTAAATTTTGCTCTTCTCTCTACAAACACGCTGACCTGAAGCTTGCTGATAAGAATCAAGCAACTTCACCAAACTTCTCAAGCTCTTCATATTTCCCTTGCAAAATATCATAATATCATTAGCAAAGAATAAATGAGTTGGAGCAATACCATTACGCCTAACCAGGTGAGACATATCCTTGTTTTGAAAATGTTTTGTGATGTTTCTAATAAGAACATCCTCAATCAAAACAAAAATAAGAGGCGAAAGAGGATCCCCCTGACGCAACCCTCTATTAATTTTGAAAAAACCTTCCGGGCTACCATTGAGCAGAATAGATATGCGCGCTGACTCCAGAATTTTCTGAATCCACAAACACCAATCCTCGGAAAAACCATATCTTCTAAACACCTCCATAATGAAAGACCAATTAACAGTATCAAAAGCTTGAGAAATATCAAGCTTCAGTCCTAAATTACCATCCTTCCTTTTGATGTGCAGCTCATTCACCATCTCAGAAGCCAAACTAATATTCTCATGAATATTCCTACCTTTCATAAAAGCCACCTGCTCCTCTGACACTAACTTATCCAACACCCGACCAAGTCTAGTAGCCAGAATTTTAGTGTAAATCTTGAAGAAGAAATTGCTTAGACCGATAGGTCTATATTTCCTCAAGCTATCCGCACCTCTAACCTTAGCAATCAAAATAATTAGGCTAGAATTCGAACCCTTCGGAATTGACTTAGAAGTCCAAGCATAAACAATAGCCGAATGAAGATCCTGCTGAATTATATCCCAACAGTGTCTATAAAAACACCCTGAGAAACCATCTGGACCCGGAGCACTATCCGCACCTAAATCAAAAACTGCTGATTTAATTTCATCCAAAGAAGGAATGGCATCTAACATCTGCTTATCAGTCATAGAAATGGACTCATGCTCATAATCAAAGAGATTATCCTCAATAGGAAGCTCCACACCATTGAACTTCGACTCATAATAAGAAACCACATGGTCACGAAGCTGAATAGGCTCTGAGATAGTCACGCCATCTTCAGTAACCAACTCCGAGATTTTATTTGCGCTCCTTCGAATGTTTATATTGCTGTGAAAAAAAGAAGTGTTACTAGAACCCTCCAAAATCCACCTATTACGAGCCTTTTGTTTCAACATAGTAAGATGTTGCATACGAACATCTTGAACCGCCACCAGAGAATCCTTCATAATGTTCAATTTAGAAGTATTAAAAGGATCCTCATCAGAATTCCTACAAGCCACTTCAAACTTAAGTTGAGCTTGTTTCAGCCTAGCATTCACATTTCTAAAGACCGTTTGATTCCACAATTTGATTGCCTCCTTCAACCTTCTCAATTTATAAGGAAAAATAAAATCCAAATTACCATAAACCGGAGACTTCCAAGAATCTTCCACCATTCTCAAGAAATCAGGATGAGAAAACCACATTTTTTGGATACGAAAAGGAGCACGCCTAGGCCTCGGAGCAAGGAAAGGAAACCCAATAAGCGTCGAATGATCAGAAACTTCCCTAGGAAGAGCTTTACACCGCCAATTCGAAAACTTAGCTAACCAAGGCTCATTGATAATAGCACGATCCAATTTACTAAGAATTCTACCAACCCCAGATTGACCATTAGTCCAAGTAAACTTAGACCCCAAAGAATCTACTTCAAAAAGATCATTATCCTCCATCCAATCAGAAAACTCATTAATGCAAGAGACACGAACCTCACGGCCTCCCTTCTTTTCATCTTGACGAAGAACACAGTTGAAATCTCCCATTATCAGCCAAGGAGTTGTAGTATCCACAGCTGAAAGTTGAGACCATAATCTTCTTCGAAAAACTTGAATATAACTAGCATGAACAAAAGAGATTAAAACCCCCTCAGTTCTAACAGTAATTGCTTGCCTAGTCATATTAACCACCTCTGGCTCTTCAATATTAGCACTCCACAGGATCCAAAGATTCCCAATATTATGCATAGAAGAATTATGAACAACCTTCCTCATAAAACCAGTTAAATTTAACTTACAAATTACCTTGTCAGAGAACTTAATCTTTGGCTCAGCAACACAAAGAATCTCCGGCTTCAGATCATGAACAAGTTCACGTAACTTCTGCCCAGCCTCCACCTTTGCCACCCCATTGATATTCCAAAAGAGCACACGCATTAGGAAACTATATTCTTTGAATTATTACTAGCATCAGGAATCCTATCAGAATTCCGTTTAAGTATAACTGGGGAGAATCCCTTTCTAACTCGAATTCCCAAATCATTGATCTCAGTTTCCGAATCAGACTTGGACTCCTTATTTGTACTTTGTTGAGAAGTACTTTTCTGATCATTAGAAATCCGAATCCTAACAGGATTCCTTGATTTCTTTGGCTGCTCCACGGGTATGTCAGACCATTTAGACCCCCTAACACCTGACGAAGCCTTCTCTGGAGTGATTTCTTCATCTGAACTCTCCTCCCTTTGCTCATTGGAATGCTGCACAGAATCCAACCCCAACTCAGCAGACAAAACATTGAATTTATTAGGAGAAAGCACACAATCATTCTCATTAATAGATTTGTAGCGAGACAAATTCTCAATATTGTCCACCACAACATCACATCCCTTCCTTCCTGAAGTTTCAAAAGGAGCAGAAGAAGAGCTAGCATTATTCTTATCAGTGATAGAGTGATTAGTTCTAGCCAATTCACCACTCCCTACTGACTTAGCTGAGGTTCCAATTTCACCCACTGGTAACCTACTAGCTAATACTCCTTTCTCAGCTAACGCCTGTTTTGCTTTCTCTAAAGCTACAGACGCTGCATGAAAAACAGCTTCAGAAGAAGCTAGCTCATTCTCAAGCTGATTGGTTTCCTCCACACCAATAGCATTCTCCTCTACTTCACCTGGTAACACAGCAAGAACACCATCTTGTTCCGCATTTTTTGAAGCATCATGCTCCGCATCTTTTGAAGCATTATCACCACCAGGAAAGTTCTCAGCATTCTTTCCTTTACGCTGCCTCCTATTCCTAGCAGTTTGCCAGCCTTTGGAAGAATCTCCCTTTGTTGTAGTATCAGCCTTTGAAGAGTTATCATCACCCTTTGTTTGCCTCCTGCACTCATCATCATTGTGCCCAATAATGCAGCACTTCATACAGAATTTTGGAGCCCGTGGAATCTCCAAGTATTGCCAGAAAGTACGTCCCCCAGCTGTAATCTTGATTCTGCTAGGAATGTGCTTCGCAAAATCCACATCCACCAAAACTGAGGCAAAGTTACCATATTCTAGATTAAGAGTTCTCTGATCAACTACAATGGGAGTGCCTAATACCTTCCCCATAGATAACAAGTTCTTCTCTGTCCATAGTTCTGCATGGAGACCTGGAAAGTGAACCCATACGTTTGCATGGGAAGTTTTTTGACGTTCAGGATCAAAACCTGGGTACCAATCCATCAGTTTGAGCTCATGTTGATTTACATACCATTTAGTGCGTCGAATCCTCTCTTTTGTTTCAGCATCATGTAACATAACCACGAAAAATCCTTTACTCATAGTCATAAACCTTGCTGAGCTAGGGTTTATCTGCCATTGATTAACCAAGCTGGATTTCACTTCCACAAACTTCAATCCCGTGAAGTTCAGTCGTGCAATAAAACTATGCTCAAAGGGTTTACATCCTTCTTGATAAAAATCAGCTGGAATAATAAGAGAAGGCTCTCCATCAATCAGAGTAGGGTTTGGCAAGCTATTAATATCCACACACGTAGGCTGCAAAGTCTGTTTTACTTCGTAATGAACTATGAGTTATTGATAATAAGCCTACTACGAAATTAAGCAATTACCTATATTTTTGTGTTTTCGTTTGAACTATCCTCTTAAATTTAAAAGTTTTAGTATATTATTAGGTGTTTTAAACAGTTTCTAGCCGTCCTGGTGACATCTGTTAATTCTTTAGTCTTAACGAACTATGAGGTTTTGATAATAAGCCTACAAACAAACTAAGCCGTTACCTATACTTTTGTGTATTCTTTTAAACCATCCTCTTAAATTTAGCAGTTTTAGTTTATTATTAGATGTTTTAAACAATGTCTAGCTGCCCAGGTGACATCTGTTAATTCTTTAATCTTGAAGAACTATGTGTTATTGATAATAAGCCTAATACGAAACTAAGCAATTGCCTATATTTTTGTTTATTCGTTTGAACCATCCTCTTAAATTTACCAGTTTTAGTATATTATTAGGTGTTTTAAACAGTTTCTAGCGGTCCAGGTGACATCTCTTAATTCTTTAATCATAACGAACTATGAGTTTTTGATAATAAGACTACTTTTTTTTTTGCTAGGTCAAACATAATAAGAGTACAACCAAACTAAGCCGTTACCTATACTTTTGTGTATTCTTTTGAACCATCCTTTTAATTTTACCAGTTTTAGCATATTATTAGATGTTTTAAACAATTTCTAGCGGTCCAGGTGACATATATTAATTCTTTAATCTTAATGAACTATGAGTTAGTGATAATAAGCATAGTATGAAACTAAGCAGCTTCCTATACTTTTGTGTATTCTTTTGAACCATCCTCTTAAATTTACCAGTTTTAGTATATTATTAGATGTTTTAAACAGGTTTTAGCGGTCCAGGTGACATCTATTAATTCTTTAATCTTAATGAACTATGAGTTATTGATAATAAGCCTACTACGAAATGGTGAAGGTTTAAGCTTTGATGAAAGGCCGGATTTTCTTAGGCATTTAGAATTTCCATATGTTTCTTATTTCAGATTTAAATAGTTTGTAAGTTTTTGGGGTCTTAGGACCTCTTTTCTTGTGAAATCTTTGTAAATATTGGCAATTCATTAATACAATCTGGATTTAGCAAAACAAAATAATAAGCCTACTACGAAATTAAGCAATTACCTATATTTTTGTGTATTCGTTTGAACTATCCTCTTAAATTTACCAGTTTTAGTATAATATTAGGTGTTTTAAACAGATTCTAGCGGTCCAGGTGACATCTGTTAATTCTTTAGTCTTAACGAACTATGAGGTTTTGATAATAAGCCTACAACCAAACTAAGCCGTTACCTATACTTTTGTGTATTCTTTTAAACCATCCTCTTAAATTTAGAAGTTTTAGTTTATTATTAGATGTTTTAAACAGTGTCTAGCTGCCCAGGTGACATCTGTTAATTCTTTAATCTTGAAGAACTATGTGTTATTGATAATAAGCCTAATACGAAACTAAGCAATTGCCTATATTTTTGTGTATTCGTTTGAACCATCCTCTTAAATTTACCAGTTTTAGTATATTATTAGGTGTTTTAAACAGTTTCTAGCGGTCCAGGTGACATCTCTTAATTCTTTAATCATAACAAACTATGAGTTTTTGATAATAAGACTACAACCAAACTAAGCCGTTACCTATACTTTTGTGTATTATTTTAAACCATCCTTTTAATTTTACCAGTTTTAGCATATTATTAGATGTTTTAAACAATTTCTAGCGGCCCAGGTGACATATATTAATTCTTTAATCTTAATGAACTATGAGTTAGTGATAATAAGCCTAGTACGAAACTAAGCAGCTGCCTATACTTTTGTTTATTCTTATGAACCATCCGCTTAAATTTACCAGTTTTAGTATATTATTAGATGTTTTAAACAGTTTCTAGCGGTCCAGGTGACATCTATTAATTTTATAATCTTAAAGAACTATGAGTTATAGATAATAAGCCTACTACGAAACTAAGCAATTACCTATATTTTTGTGTTTTCGTTTGAACCATCCTCTTAAATTTACCAGTTTTAGTATATTATTAGATGTTTTAAACAATTTCTTGCAGTCCAGGTGACATCTGTTAATTCTTCAATCTTAACGAACTGTGAGTTATAGATAATAAGCCTACAACCAAACTAAGCCGTTACCTATACTTTTGTGTATTCTTTTGAACCAACCTCTTAAATTACCAGTTTTAGTATATTATTAGATGTTTTAATCAGTTTCTAGCGGTCTAGGTGACATCTATTAATTCTTTAATCTTAATGAACTATGAGTAATAGATAATAATCCTACTTCGAAACTAAGCCGCTACCTATACTTTTTTGTATTCTTTTGAACCATCCTCTTAAATTTACCAGTTTTAGCATTTTATTAGATGTTTTAAATAGTTTCTAGCGGTCCAGGTGACATATATTAATTCTTTAATCATAATGAACTATGAGTTATTGATAATAAGCCTAGTACGAAACTAAGCCGTTACCTATTTTTTTGTGTATTCTTTTGAACCATCCTCTTAAATTTACCAGTTTTAGTATATTATAAAATGTTTTAAACAGTTTTTAGCGGTCTAGGTGACATCTATTAATTCTTTAATCTTA
>NW_020621381.1:6776817-6777110 GCF_003573695.1 Papaver somniferum | reverse complement strand
AAAATAATAAGCCTACTACGAAATTAAGCAATTACCTATATTTTTGTGTATTCGTTTGAACTATCCTCTTAAATTTACCAGTTTTAGTATAATATTAGGTGTTTTAAACAGATTCTAGCGGTCCAGGTGACATCTGTTAATTCTTTAGTCTTAACGAACTATGAGGTTTTGATAATAAGCCTACAACCAAACTAAGCCGTTACCTATACTTTTGTGTATTCTTTTAAACCATCCTCTTAAATTTAGAAGTTTTAGTTTATTATTAGATGTTTTAAACAGTGTCTAGCTGCCCA